>NW_026867794.1:1290117-1433324 GCF_020745735.1 Hemiscyllium ocellatum
CCCATTACATTCTCAGCAGTATGTCTCCCTCTTGCATTCTTGCTCTCTTGAAACGAATGTGAACATATCTTTTGCTTTCCTAACTGCCAACTGGAACATGCACGTTAACCATAGAGAGGACGAGTGTTACTTCAAAATCCTTTTGGGCTTCAGATTTAATGGATCCTATTAGAAATTTCGTGTCTCCCCTCTTACACCTACCAAAGTGCATATTCTCACACGTTCCCATATTGTGGCTCCATCAGCCACGTGTTTTTCCCACAGGTCCCTAAACTGTTCAAGCCTTTCTGCAGCTTCTTCTCCCCTTCCTCAATATCATCTGCAAATTTAGCAAAACTGCCCTCACGTCCTTTGTTCAGTTTGTTCATACATAATACATTTCTTGGCTCCCTGAGGACCGTCCACCATCTATAAGGCACAATGTCTCGGTGCTTGACTCCATTCAGGTTGAACCAGTGGCTTGACTTGAATTACACCTGTAAAGTTTTCACTCCCTGCACCACTGACTCTCAGTAGAAGCACATCCTACCCCCTTTGTTGTGAGTTTACTTCATTAATGGCGCACAATCCCAGTCTATTGATGTCAATCTGTCTCAACACTAACTGAAGTGGTGCTCACACCAACTATGTCACTGTCTCTTGATGACGATGGAGGGGGAGTTGGCGAGGGGTTGTCTATGATGAATACTTGCGTGACTGCCAGGCTGAAACCTGCCCCGACAGACCTCAGATGTACCTGTGCCCGCTGTCACCGCTGCAGGCATGAAACAGTCCTTCCTGCAGATCAAATCAGAAAGTGAAGACCTGGATAGTGTATCCAGGCTGAGCATCATAATCCTGTGAAGACCAACTGGCAGAGGTAATTCGCCAAACAATTTCAGCCTTTCCCTCCCACAAGCTGAAGTCTCAACCTGCTTCAAGAAGACCACATCAACCTTCATCATTGTGCTTTCCATTAAACCTGTGGACTATAAACTGTGTTGTGTGATTTTTAACTTTGTACACTCAAAACAACACCGGCATCTCCAAATCATAACATCATAACACAGCTGTGTCCCTCAGCTCGCTACTGTACTCCCTGTACACACAGGGCTGTGTCCTCAGCCCCCTACTGTACTCCGTGTACACACACGGCTGTGTCCTCAGCCCCACACTGTACTCACTGTACACACACGGCTGTGCTCTCAGCCCCCCTACTGTACTCCGGTACACACACGGCTGTGTCCGTCAGCTCGCTACTGTACTCATGTACACACACGGCTGTGCCCGTCAGCCACCTACTGTACTCCCTGTACACACCCGGCTGTGTCCCTCAGCCCCCGACTGTACTCCCTGTATACCGACTGCTGTACCCTCAGTCGCTCCATATTCCCTGCATGCGCAAGGCTGTGTTCTCACTCCCGACTGTAGTCTCTGTGCACCAAGAGATGTGCCATCAGCCCCCAACTGTACTCCCTGGCATACACAGCTGTGCCCTCAGCCCGCTACTGTACTCCCTGTACACACACGGCTGTGTCCCTCAGCCCCCTACTGTACTCCCTGTACACACACGCTGTGTCTTCAGCCCCCTACACGTTACACACGTTACAACACGTGGCTGTGTCCTCAGCCCCCCTACTGTACTCCGTTACACACATGGCTGTATCCTCATCCCCCTTCTGTACTCTGTTACACACACGACTGTGTTCTCAGCCCCCTACTGTACTCCGGTACACACATGGCTGTGTCCTCAGTCCCCTACTGTACTCCTGTGCATACACAGCTGTGTCCCTCAGCTCACTACTGTACTCCCTGTGCACACACGGCTGTGTCCTCAGCCCCCTACTGGACTCCCTGTACACACACGGCTTAATACCAGCCCCTACTGTACTCCGGTACACAAATGGCTGTGTCCTCAGTCCCCTACTGTACTCCTGTGCATACACAGCTGTGTCCCTCAGCTCACTACTGTACTCCCTGTACACACACGGCTGTGTCCCTCAGCCCCCTACTGTACTCCCTGTACGCACACGGCGTGTGTCCCTCAGCCCCCCACTGTACTCCCTGTACACACACAGCTGTGTCCTCAGCCCCCTACTGTACTCCATGTGCACACACGGCTGTGTCCTCAGCCCCCTACTGGACTCCCCTGTACACACACGGCTGCATTATCAGCCCCTACTGTACACCGGTACACACGTGGCTGTGTCCCTCAGCACCCTACTGTACTCCCTGTACACACACGGCTGTGTCCCTCAGCCCCCTACTGTACTCCCTGTACACACACGGCTGTATTCTCAGCCCCTTCTGTACTCCGGTACACACGTGCTGTGTTGCCAAATTCCAAGCAATGTCCAACTGTAAGTTCGCTGATGACATCACCAAGCAGGAGGATATTAAACAACGATGAGTCTGAACACAGAAAGAAGATAGTGGGTTTGTGGCATGGTGGAATGTTAATAACCTCCCTCTCAAATTCCGCAAAAGTAAAGAACTGATCATTGGCTTTCGAACGAAAGGAGGGGAAAAAGCCACTATTTACATCAAAGGTCGAGACAGTGCAGAGCGTCAAGTCCCTCGGAGTGATGTAACTGGCAGCTTACCCTGGATTTCTCACATAGGTGTGACAGTCAAGATGGTTCAAAAACTTCTCTCCTTTCTAACTTGGCTCAGGATATTTAGCATGCACTACTTCTACAGATGCACTATTGTGAACGTACTGACTGGGTGCGTAATGGCCTGATACGGCAACTCTGCCCAGGACCATCAGAACTGCAGAAGATTGTGTTCACAGCCCAGACTATAACGGACTCCAATCACCCAATCATTGGCTCTATTTACACGGCTCATTGCCGCAGAAAGGCTGCCAACATCTCTCCAAGATTACTGAGGAAGGGAGAGAGGAAATAACTTGGGCGATAACAGATATCTTTGTAACATCCTTGAACACAACTGAGGTACCAGAGGACTGGAACGTTTCTAATTCCCTTGTTTAAGAAGGTAGCATGAATAATCCAGCTAATAATAGACCAGTGAGCCTGACGTCTGGGGTAAGGGAAGCTGCGAGAGAAGATACTGAGGGATAGGATCTATTCTCATTTGAATGAAAATGGTCTTACCAGTGAGAGGCAACATGGTTTATTGTGGTGAAGGTATTGTCTTACCAACTTAATAGAATTATTTGAGGAAGTGACAAAGTAAATTGATGAGGGAGGACTGTAGATGTCATGTACATGGACTTCAGGAAGACATTTACTAGGATTTCCCATTGTCGGGTTATGGGGAAAGTGAAGTCACAATGTGCCCAGTGTTCTAGCTACATAGAAAAAGAACTGGCTTGGCAACAGGAGACAGAGCGTAGTAGGGGAAGGAGTTTCTCAAATGGGTAACTGTGACCAGTGTTGCTCCATTTAAGATGATTTGGGAATATTCATGAATGGGCTGGGAGCATAGGGATACAGACCTTCAGAAAATAGAAGACAGGATTAGATAGAGGATTTGATCGGCTCAGGCTTGGACCGCTGAATGGCCTGTTCCTGACGGAAATGTTCTTTGTTCTAACATTACCAAAGACTCATCATATGTCTGTAAATATTTCCCACAACCTCTTCCATCAGGATGAAAGATACAGACACTTGAACACACAGAGAAGCAAGTTCAGGAACAGCTTCTTCCTAGCTGTTATTAGACCGATGTATGGACTCTCTAATCTCAGATAATGCTGACTTTGTTCATATTGACCTCGCCTAGCGCACACTCTGTGCAGGGTAACCTATATCCTCTCAAACATGTTTTTACAGCCATCGTTTCAGTACATCCATGCTTACCTTGATCCATGATCTGCCTGGATATCTTGGCGCAGGACAAAATAAATCCTCACCTCCCTAACCCCATATTTCCTCCACTGCTCACGCCCAGATCTTTCTGGTCCTCACCCCCAGGTCCTCCCAATCCCCCATCTCCCCTTGACCCTATCCCCAGCTCCCTGTGACCTTTGTCTCTCACTGTTTCTCTCATACTGACTATTTCCCTGTGTTTTCGTTTTCCCTGTCTTCTGTCCTTTCCCTGACAAGGTATTATCATAGCTATATACATCCCTTCATCTCGATCCTGTTCATTTAACTTTCTTGTCTAATTCCAACTTCCGAAATCAAATTATCTCTCTCTTTTCCTCTCTTACCCAATCCCTTTGTTCTCTCTCTGTTTCCGTCCCTATTTTCACCTTCTAACTCCAGTTGCCAGATTTGCAATTTAAGTTTCTTTCTAACCCTACTGCAGTTGCCTGTTTCTCTGACACACCAAAGTGCTTGACCGTCTCCGTTACAATGTCAGCTTCCCTTTTGTCCCTGGTTAGACCCAATTCCAACCTATTTGCTAATTATAAAAATATTCCTGCTCTGACTTTGTAAACTTCCTTGGCAAATTTGGGAACCTCTTTAGTAATGTTAAAATAAAACAATTCTTTCACTTTTACTTTAACCAACCAACCACAAGTTAACAAAATTAAATGAATTTTCCTAACGGTTTTATGTGAAGATCCAGGTCACTAATTGCAATGTGTTGGAATCTGCTGGGACCTTTTGTACCACAAATCTGTTCAAGTCAGTCCAAGTCCCCAGCAAGGCCCCAAACTGTTATGACATCAATGTCCAACCCCTCTGTTAATTAAAACAACAAACCCAGAAAAGCTCGACTCGCATCATAATCTGTTAAAAGGTGGGTGACAGAGAACTCCTAAATTCCACTAATTAACGAAAAATAATAATTTAATATGTATGCAAGTTAGCTCACTGAGCATGAATATTTGTTTTCAGATGTCGTCACCATGATTAGGTGACATCATCAGTGAGAGTTTCCACTGAAGCGCTGGTGGTTTGTCCTGTCTCTCTATTTATGGGTTTTCCTTCCCGAAGGTGGTGATGTCATTTCCGGTTGTTTATTAGAAGAGAAGGTAGATAGGATCCAAATTGATGCATTTATTGATGGACTTCTGGTTAGAATGCCATTCCTCTGAGAGGTCCTTGCGTATCTTCGTATGTGTGTGTGTTGTTCCAGTCAAAGTGATGTCCTCTCTGTCTGTATTATGGAATATAGTGATAATGGGTCATGTATTTTGGTGGCCAGTTGTGTTCATGTATCCTGGTAACATGACAACAGGACCATTACAATGGCAGAAAAAATGATTTGTATACATTGTTTAATCAATATTTGTGTGATGTGTGCAGATATTTTTCATATGTGCACAACACATTCTAAATGAACAACGGAGACACAGTTATTGAAAAATGATGCACATGATGTATAAATTTATAAAACATTATTTGATGCTCATGTAATGTGACATGTCCCCTTCTCGCAGTGTTCCATCCTTTTCTGGAATTCTCTACTCTAACTTCACATTCTTATCAGGTTGTGTGTTGTACATTCTTTCTTCTGGTGTCCCAACATATTTCCGTTAATCCCCTTTCTACTGGGACTTCAATATATTGGCCTGCTGGGCACTTTCCAAAGCTAGTGTCTGTCATATCATTGGAGAGAAAAATTCTGGCATCAGACCCACCATTTGAACATATTACTCTGTTATAAATGCGCTGTAGAAAGTACCACAGCACACAGGAATTGCCAAAACATTGAGGGATGTGCATCTATTTCTTTCAATAAGCTAGTTTACTCATTTTTCACATGTCCCCATCTATAGCCTCTCTCTGCTCTCTCTCTGTATCTAGTCAAAAAAATTGCCAATTATTCTTTAATTCCCATCTCTCAAAACACCTTATTTCGATTTATATCTATTGCTCTCTTCTTGATGTAATGTGATTATAATTGAGCAATACCACTACAAAGATATGAGGGAGAAGCTGGCTAAAGTTAATTGGAAGGGGAGCCAAGCAGGGAAGACCACGGAGCTACAATGGCAGGAATTTATGTTGGATAATTCGGAGGATATCAGAAATTCTCCAAAAAAGATGAATCATATTCATGGGAGGACAAGGCAACCAAGAGTGATAAGGCATCGAAGCAAAAGAGGAAACATACAATGTGGTGAAGATGATTGGGAATCTAGTGAATTCATTGGCTCTGAAACTACATAAGGCTGGCATCATTGACACTGCAGAGTTCTTATTCATTGTCAGGGAGAGAGACAGAGGGAAACACATTCAACTTAAACCCAGAAGATGGGATTACTCAAGGGAAAAGATTCAGGTGAATTTAACAATTGATTAAAGTCAGTTAAATGTTCTTACGGAATGTGTCAGATTGGAAACATGGCCTCAGCAGAATGAGAATATGAAAATGCAAGTATTTCCACATCAGAAACCAGAGTAGGTCACTGAGTACAGGGCTGATGGGTGAATGAGTCTCAATGTGAACTAGGGACAGAGAGCAGAATTGCATTTCAGATATTGCAGCTCAAAACTGCATATCCATGTAGTGCTGGAGACCACAGCAGCACGAGAAGTAGAATACCAATCAAGCACCACCTTTTATATTTTACCCAGGGATAATCTCCTCAGTCTGCCATTACAATCAACACGATCTATATATCAGTAATGACTGTGGGTGAACATGTCAGGGTCAGAACCACGTGAACCTAAAACTGCTTTTCGCATCAAGAGAGGCAGGAGCTGGCGGAAGTGAAGTCGGAACGCCAAGCCGGTCGGGAAGGTAAGTGATTGCTATTTAAAGTGAAGTGATTACGCCACAGTTGAAGAGGGTGAAGACATGACTGCCAAGCTGGTTCAGTGTGCTACGTTCTTGATGTGGGAGGTCAACGACTCTGGTGTGTCTGGCTTGTATAAGTGTGGAAAGTGTGTGCACGTTCAGCTACTGACAGAGCATATTGCAGCACTGATGAAAGAACTCGAGGACCTTAGGCTCATCCGAGAGAACGAGATCCTTCTGGACAAGACCTTCAGCGAGGTTATTACGCTAATCGTACAGAAGAGAGCAGAGGAGAGCAGACAATGAGTAAGGCAGAGAGGAGACGGGTGCAAGAGACCCCGGGGGAAGTACCTGTCAGGAACAAGTTGAAACTTTTGGAAACAGTAGAGACAGATGACACTGCCAGTCCACGAGGCGGCCAGGTCTGTCAATCAAAAGTTGGCATGGAGGCAGAGCAGAAGAGTCACACAGAGCCGTGGTAATAGGGGACTCCATAGTGAGAGGAACTGACCGGGGTTTTTGTGGCAAGACGGGAGTTAAGAATGGTGTGTTGCCTTCATGGTGCCAGGGTTAAAGACATCACAAACAGAGTGCAGGAAATCCTCCAGGGCGAAGGTGAAGAGCCAGAGGTGGTGGTATATGTCGGCACAAATGATGTCGGGATGAAGAGAGAACATACTACAGCGGGACTTCGGAGAACAAGGAAGAGGCTGAAAAGCAGGACGTCCAAGGTAGTTATCTCCGTTTGCTTCCTGTTCCTAGGGCTGGGGAGGCCAGAAACAGGGAGATAATGGACTTGAACGTGTGGCTGGGGAACTGCTGCAGGAAGCAAGGATTTAAATTCTTGGATCACTGGGGTATATTTTGCGGGAAGGATAAATTCTACAAGAGAGACGATTTGCACCATCATAGGTTATGGACCAGCATTCTGGCTGGCAGTCTGCTATTGCAACTCAACTATGTTTTAAACTAAAAGCGGGGGTTGGGGGTGTGTGGGAAGGGGACAAACTGGATGTTTAAGAAGGAAATTGGAGGGAAAGTTAGAACAAGGAAGTCAAGAAAGCCAACTGTATCAATGAGGCAGGAAACTCAGAAAGAGATCATGCTGTAAGGTTGAGTGAAATAGGAGTTGATGGGAAGGGTCAGGGCAATAACAAATTAAAAATACCATATATGAATGTATGAAGCATTAGAAATAAGATGGATGAGCTTGAGGCTCTTTTGGAAATTTACAGATACGGTATTGTGGGGATAACTGAGACGTGGCTTCAAGTGGACAGGGCTTGGGAAATTAATACTCAAGGCTACACGTGCTATTGTCAGGTCAGAATGACGGGCAGAGGGGGTGGGGTGGCCATGTTGGTAAGGGATGATATGCAGTCCCTTGCATGGGGGACGTAGAATGAGGGGATGTAGAGTCAGTGTGGATTGAGCTCAGAAATACTAAGGGGAAAAATACCCTCTTGCGAGTTATCTCCACGCCCCTAAACAGGAGTCTGGATGTCCGAAGTAGGTTAAATCAGGAGCTGAAATTGGCCTGTCGCAAATAGTTGCTAGATAAGTTATGGGGGATATCAACATGCAGGGAGACTGGGAGAATCAGGATGGTATTGCACCGCAAGAAAGAGACTTTATGGAGTGCCTCAGAGATGGATTATTAGAACAGCTGGTGCTGGAGCCGACCTGGAAGAAGGCAATTCTGGATCTGGTATTGTGTAACGAACCAGAATTGGTCAGGGACCTCGAAGTGAAGGAGCCATTGGGAAGTAGTGACCATAATACAATCTGCAATTTGAGAGGGAGAGGGAGAGGGTACAGTCGGAAGTGATAATTTTTTCAGTTTAATAAAGGACCTATTGAGCTATGAGGGAGGAGCAGGCCAATGTTCAATGGTGCAATACCTTAGCAGGGATGACAGTGGAGGAACAATGGCGGATATTTCTGCGCATAATGCAGAAGTTGCAGGATCAGTTCATTCCAAAAAGGAAGAATGATCCTAGGAGGAGGCTTGGGTGGCTGTGGCTGACGAGTGAAGTTAAGAATCATATAAAGGTAAAAGAGAAAAAGTATAACATAGCAAAGATAAATGGGAAAACGGGGGACTGGAAAGAACAACAGAGGATTACCAAGAAGGAAATACGCAGAGAAAAAAAATAGGAAATATTTAAGATGGATAATCATATAAAGGAGGATAGTAAAAGTTTTTTTTAGTATGTGAAAGGCAAAAAAAATGGTTAAGTCTAAAATTGGGCCCTTGAAGACAGAAAGAGGGAAATATTACGGGGAACAAAGAAATGGCAGAATAATTGAATTGGTACTTCAGATCTGTGTTCACTGGGAAGACACAAGCAATCTCCCTGAGGGAACAGTGGCTGAAGAACCTGAACTGAAAGGGAATTTATATTTGCCAGGAATTGGTGTTGGATAGACTGTTAGGTTGGAAGGTTGATAAGTCCCCTGGGCCTGATGGTTTACATCCCAGGGTACTGAAGGAGATGGCTCGAGAAATCGTGGATGCGTTGGTGATTATTTTCCAGAGATCGATAGATTGGGGTCATTCCTGTGGATTGGAGGGTGGCTAAGGTTGTGCCACTTTTTAATAAAGGTGGGAGAGAGAAAGCAGGAAATTATAGACCAGTTAGCCTGACCTCAGTCGTGGGAAAGATGTGGAGTCTACTATAAAGGATGAAATTACGACACATCTGGATAGTAGTAACAGGATAAGGGGAGTCAGCATGGATTTATGAAGGGGAAATCATGCTTGACTAATCTTCTGGAATTTTTTGAGGATGTAACTCTGAAGATGGACGAGGGAGATCCAGTAGATGTAGTGTACCTGGACTATAAGAAAGCTTTTGATAAAGTCCCGCATAGGAGATTAGTGAGCATACTTAGGGCGCATAGTATTGGGGGCAAAGTATTAACTTGGATTGAAAGTTGGTTGGCTGATAGGAAACAAAGAGTAGTGATAAACGGCTCCATTTCAGAATGTCAGGCAGTGACCAGTGGGGTCCCACGGGATCAGAACTGGACCGCAGCTTTTTACAATATATGTTAATGATATAGAAGATGGTATTAGCAATAACATTAGCAAATTTGTAGATGATACTCAGCTGGGTGGCAGGGTGAAATGTGATGAGGATATCAGGAGATTATAGGGTGACCTGGACAAGTTACGTGAGTGGTCAGATGCATGGCAGATGCAGTTTAATGTGAATAAATGTATGGTTATCCACTTTGGTGGCAAGAACAGGAAGGCAGATTACTATCTCACTGGAATCAATTTAGGCAGTACAGAAAGATCTGGGTGTTCTTGTACACCAGTCAATGAAGGTCAGCATGCAGGTTCAGCAGGTAGTGAAGAAGGCGAATAGCATGCTGGCCTTCATGTCAAGAGGGATTGAGTATGGAAGCAAAGAAGTTCTTCTGCAGCTGTACAGGTCTTGGTGAGACCACACCTGGAGTACTGTGTGCAATTCTGGTCTTCAAATTTGGGAAAAGACATTCTGGCTATTGAGGGAGTGCAGCGTAGGTTGACGAGGTCAATTCCTGAGATGGCGGGTTACCTTACACTGAAAAACTTGAGCGACTGCACTTGTATACCCTTGAGTTTAGAAGACTGAGAGGGGATTTGATGGAGACATATAAGATTATTAAAGAATTGGACACTCTCGAGGCAGGAAACATATTTCTGCTGATGGGTGAGTGCTTTAGCAGAGGACACAGCTTAAAAATATGGGTAGACCATTTATGACAGAGATGAGGAGAAACTTCTTCACCCAGACAGTAGTGGCTGTGTGAATGCTCTGCCTCAGAGGGCAGTGGAGGCCCAATCTTTGGATTCATTTAAGAAAGAGTTGGAGAGAGCTCTCAACGATTATGGAATCAAGGTTATTGAGATAAGGCAGGAACAGGATATTGATTAAGGATGATCAGCCATGATCATATTGAATGGTATGCAGGCTCGAAGGGCGGAATAGCCTACACCCGCACCTATTGTCTATTGTCTATTTATGCTAACCCATTAATGTTACCGCACTTGAGCAACCGATCTGATCAAAGCTCCGCAGTCCTGCCACATTCAGTCATAAATGGTGATGGATGATTAAACAAATACTGTAGGAAAGGGATCCACAAACATCCCTTCCTAGATAATGGAACAGACCTTCATATCAGTGTAAAAGACAAGGATGTAGTATCTGCGCCATCCTCAGCCAGAAGTGTTGAGTCGATGATCCACCTCTCGCCATGATGCCCACAGAACCACAGTTGCCAGTCTTTAATCAATATCTGATTCGCTGAACATGACATGAAGAAACAGCCAATGGGACCTGACCCCATTCCTGCAATCAGATTGAAGACTTGTGCTGCACAACAAGCCGTGTCCTTGGGGAAGCTGCTTCATTCCAGCTCCATCTCTGACATCTCCCTGGCAATGTGGAATATTACACAGCTATGTCCGTCCCCTAAGAGGGGAATAATTACAATCTGACCGATTACCATTCCCTCGGGACAGTCACGATAGTCATGTTGGTGGGAGTTCTTTTTGACAGAGCTGTCAAGCAGCACAGAAATAACTAGCTCAGTGTTGTCTCTGATATGTCCCCATGTAGAGATGGAGCTGTTGTGGAAATGTCATTGGATTACTAATCCAGATCAGGCTAATGGTCTGGCAGCGGGTGGATGTTTAAAATAATTAATAAAATATTAAGATGCAAAATCTGTTGTCAGTAATATGACCTTGAAACCAGTATCGATTGCAAACACGAATTTGCTTCCCCAATGGACTTTCAGGAAGTGAATCTCCCGTGCTTTCCTGGTCTGTCCTAAACATGACTCCACACACAGATATATGATAAACGTTTCAATGGTCTCTGAGTCGGCCAAGCAAAATAATCTATTGTTTCAAACTGCTCCGAGGTCTTTAAGGATAAAACCAGACAGAACACCCGGCACCAGCCTCGGTATCGAAAAAGGAACGGTAAACACAATCCTGTCGATATTGCAGACACGTTCTTTCTAACATCTGAGAGTTTGTGACAACTTTCCCACAGACTACACAGAAACACCGGTAAAGGAGGAGGTTGCAAAACACATTGAGCCTACCCCATTCTAGGTCATGTTCAAACATCTCCTCAATGCACTTATCCCACACTATGAATATACCCATTAATGTGAGTAACCTTGGAGAGCTATAAAATAGGAAATGCAGTACTCCCTTTGGTCCATCAAGTTTGCTACCCAATTCAGCCTAACGATGGCTGGCCGTTTATTTCCACACCGTACTCCTGCTCTCCCACCATCCCTTTACTGTCTCTAAATCCTTATTTATATGCAGTGTCTTGGCTACCAGGTGTGAGCGAATTCCCCAGGGTCACCAGTGTCTGAGTGCAGACATTTATTCTCATCTCAATGCAGAGTGTCCTGCCTGTATCTAATACTTTGGCCCCTTGTTTTAGACATACCAGCCAGGGGAATTATCATTCCTGCTTCCAATCTGTCTCACCCTGTCCGAGTGTTATATATGTTACTGAGATCTCCACTCATTTTCCTAAAGCCCATGGAATACAGGCCCAGTTGCCCCAAACTCTGCTCCCACAACAAGCCTGTCATCCCAGAGATCAGTCTGGCCATCCTTCACTGCATTCCCTCAATGTCAGGTTTGTCCTTTATTAGGTAAGGAGACCAAAACTGCACGCAATACTGCACAATGTTCGAGATGGGGTCCCAACAAGGCCCTGTACAGCTACAGTAAGAGACCTTTTTGCTGGACTCAAATCCACCTGAAATGAAGGTCAATGCACCAGTTACCTTCCTAACTACTTTCTGTTCCTGCAATATTATTTTCAGTGACTGGTGTACAGGGAGATTCAGATCATTTTCCATATTACAACTCCCCCCTTGGAGGGTCTGTGTACACTGGTCAACTGACCTCTGGGTTGAGACCTCACTGTGCAGCAGGGACCTTGGAGGGCGCTCAGAAGGAAACAGCAAAAAGGAATATACTTCGCTTTGTAGATCAACATGGTTCAAACATAGGCTGCCAATCGCTTGTTCCCACAAAGGGCACACCGTCACCTCTACCCACCTTACTCTCCATCTGCAACGTATTTGCCCATTCACTCCACTTGTCTCAGTCACCTTGGAGCTTTTCTTACAACCTCCTCGCCCTCTCACAATCCCACATCCTTTAGTGCTGTTAGCAGGCTGGGATTTGATACCCGCAACCAAATGTTTAATACGTATTGTGAACAGTGGGGCCCGAGCACCGATCCCTGCGATACCTCAGTAACCTTCCTGTGTTCATTTTATTTTTCTGATTTATTTATTTCGTGAATCTGGGTGTCACTGGCTGGGCTGGCATTTATTGCCCGTCCCTAGTCGCCCTTGAGCAGGTGGTGATGATCTGCCTTGTTGGGTTGCTGCAGTCCACCTATCCCACAATGCCATTTGGGAGGGAATCCCAGGATTCTGACCCAGTTGCAGTGAAGGGAAGGAATATATTTCCAAATCAGGATGGTGAATGGCTTGGAGGGGAACTTGAAGATGGTGGTGTTCCCATACATCTGCTGCCCTTGTCCTTTTGGATAGACGTGGTCGTGAGTTGAGAAGAGGGTGTCTGAGGATCTTTGGTGGACCATTTCAGCGCAGATTGTAAAACACTGCTGCTGCTGAGAGTTGATGGTGGAGTATTGTGGATGGAACGACACTCAAACTGGTTGTTATGCCAGAATGGTATCAAGCTTCTTGAGTGTTGTTGGGTCTGCAATCATCCAGGAAAATAGGGAGTACTCTATCACACTTCTGACTTATGCATTGTAGATAATGGACAGGCTTTTGGAAGTCAGGATGTGAGTTACTCGCCGCAGTATTCCTAGCTTCTCACCTGCTCTTGTCGTTATTGTGTTTATTTGGGCGAGTCTAGTGAGTTTCTGAGCAATGATTATCCCCCAGGATTTTGATACTGGGATTCAGTGATGGTAGCACCATTGAATGCCAAGGGGCAGGTTAGATTGTATTTTAGTGGTGATGGTCACCGTCTGGCATTTGTGAGGCCTGAATATTACTTACCACTTGTCAGCCTGGATACTGTCCAAACCTTGTCTCATTTGGACATGGATTACTTCAGTTCTGAGAACCACAAATGTTGCTGAACATTGTGATATCATTGGCGAACGTCCCCACTTCTGACATTATAATAGAGGCAAGCCATTGATGAAGCAGACCTGAAGATGCTTCGGCCTAAGCCGCTGCTCTAGTGATTCCTACAGACTTGTCCTGGAGCTGAGTTGACTGACCTTCATCAGCCATGACCATCTTCCTATGTGTCAGGTACGATTCTAACGAGCGGGGAGTTAACCCGGATACCCATTGATTCCAGTTTTGCTAAGGTCACTTGATGCCACACTTGGTCGAAGGCAGCTTTGATTTAAAGCCCTGTCACTCTCACCCCACCTCTGGAATTCAGCGCTTTTGTCCATGTTTGAGGGAATGAGGTCAGAAGCTGAGCGGCTCTGGTAGAGTCCAAACTGGCGTCATTGACCAGGGTGCTGCTTAAAAGCACAAACACCTTCCATGATAGACAGTAGACTGATGGGTTGGTAATTGGCCTGATTGGATTTTTTCTGCTCTTATGTATAGCAGATACTTGGGTACTTTTCCATACAATCGGGTAAATGTCGTTGTTGTAACTGTATGGGAACTGCTTGGCTAGGGAAGTGGCAAGTTCTAGAGCACATGTTTTCAGTGCTATTGCCAGAATGTAGTCAGGGTATGTACCCTTTGAAGTATCCAGTGTCTACAACCGTTTCTGGATATTGCATGGATTAAATGGAATTGCTGATGACTGGTAACTGAATTACTGAGGACCACTGAAGGAGGCCAAGATGGATCATGCGCTCAGCATTTCTTACTGAAGATTGTTGAGTATGCATCAACCTTATCTTTTGCAATGATGAGCTAGGATATTGCACCATTAATGATGGAGATATTTGTGGAATCTCCTTCTCCAATGACTTGTTTAATTGTCCCTACCATTTCTCCACGAGATGTGGAAGAACTGCAGAACTGAGATCTGATCCGTTGCTTTTGGGATCACATAGCTCTGTCTCTTACATACTGATTATGCTGCTTGGCCCACATGTTGTCCTGTTTGGTGGTTTCGTCAGGCTGTCACCTCATTTTCAGGAATGGCTGGTGCTGCTCCTGCACACTCCATTGAATCAGAGTCTATTCTCTGGCTTGATAGTAATTGTTGCAAGGGGGATCTGCCAGGCCATGAAATTGTGCGGGAGTCCAATTCTGCTGCTATTGATGACTCACAACACCATATGAAACCCAGGATTGAACTGCTAGATCTGTTCGAAATTTGTCCCATTTAGTGCAGTGATGGTGCCACCCAATGTGATGGAAGCTATTCTCAATGTGAAGGTGTGACTTTGTCTCCATAGTGACTATGCGATGGTCACTCTTACAGATACTGTCATGGAGAGATACTTCTGCAACTGGCAGATTAGTACGAATGAAATCAAATATGTCTCGTTAGTTCCTTCACCAACTGCGGCAGACCCAGTCTAGCAGTTATGTTCTGTAGAACCCGACCAGTTCGATCTGTAATGCTGCAGCTGAGCAACACTTGGTGGTGGACATTGAAATCCCCCACCCAGAGTACAACTTTGTGTCCTTGCCACGCTCAGGCTTCCTCCAAGTGTTGTCAGCATGGAGGAGTACTGATTCATCAGTTAAGAGAGACTGGTACATGGTACTCAGCAGGAGGTTTTCTTTCCCATGTGTAAACTAACGCCACAAGACTTCATGGGATACAGAGTCACTGTTGAGGACTCCCAGAGCAATTCCCTTCCAATTGTATCCCACTCCGCCATCACTTCTGTTGTATCTGTTACTAATTCTAATCACTACTAATAATTACTAATTCAAAGTTTGTGAGAAGATTTATAGCTCGGGTGCCTGTTGTTGTGGTTCTGTTCGCCGAGCTGGGAATTTGTGTTGCAGATGTTTCATCCCCTTTCTAGGTGACATCGTCAGTGCTTGGGAGCCTCCTGTGAAGCGCTTCTGTGATGTTTCCTCCGGCATTTGTAGTGGTTTGTCTCTGCCGCTTCCGGTTGTCAGTTCCAGCTGTCCGCTGCAGTGGCTGGTATATTGGGTCCAGGTCGATGTGCTCAATGATTGTGTCTGTGGATGAGTGCCATGCCTCTAGGAATTCCCTGGCTGTTCTCTGTCTGTTCTGCTGGTGAGACAGGAGATATCCGGGAAGGTGATGGGTTGTCTGGGATATAGTCATACTCACAGAATCATATCTTACAGACAATGTCAGGCTGTGGTTTGACGAGCCTACTTATTTCTATTTACTGTTTCCTGCCAGCTGTCCCATTCTGGAAACATGGTCATATATTCGCCCCAATCCACTCAGATTTTATTTTGCAAACTAGCTTTACCAAAACTTTCCTGAAAATCCAAGTACTTGTCTCCCAGAACGTTTCTCAAACATAATCCCCATTTCATAAATCCGTGTTACCGTTGTCTGTGACCATTATTTTCAGTCCCAATAATTTCTCCTAAATCTTTTATTTACTATGTTCTATGCTTCATGTACTCGAACCTTTTTTCCACACCCGACTTGGTTTTCCTCGTATTGTTTGAAAGTTCTGTGAAGACAGACCTGAAGTAGCTGTTTCATTGTTCTGCCATTTCCGTTCCCCATTCTCCATTCTCTGGTTTCAGATTGTAAGGAAGCTGCACTTGTTTTCTCATACTTCTCACATTGACATGTTTTGACGAGCTATTACAGTTCACTCTTATAAACTTTGTGAATATACTCTTCAGAAACCCATCAATTCCTGCCTTTTGCTCCTCAATAATTTACCTTCCACACCATATACTCACAGGAGCATAGACCAACAGAAATACAGCACAACCTATATTAGTCCCACTTTGAAACAACAGGCCCATAGCAGGAATGTTATGACACTTCCAAGTGCTCGTCCAAGTACTTTTTGATGGTTATGAGGCTACCTGTGATACCTCCGCTCTCAGGAAGTGAATTCCAGACCCTAACAGCTTCTGGGCGAAGAACAAACCTCAAATTCTCTCTAATTCTCAAACCCTTCACTTTAAAAGTGTTCTCGCTTGTTCTCAACTCTCTGACTAAAAGGAACAGCTGCTGTTTATCCACCCATGTCCATGCTTCTCATAATCTTTGCCTTCTGAATCACATCCCCCTCAGCCTTCTCTGCTCCAATGTAAACAACCCGAGCTTATCCAGTTTCTCTCCATAGCGATATGCTCCACCCCAGGGAACATCCTGGTGAATCTCCTCTGCATACCATCCAGTACAACCATACCCTTCCTTTTAAGTGGCTTCCAGAGCTACATACAGTACTCCATCTTGACCTAACCAATGCTGTGTATAGTTCTTATAATCTACACCCCGATTGATTAACGCTACACCCAAGGTCCAGTTCTTAGCTAGTCCATTACCCTGCTCAGTCCCATTCAGTGATGTGTGGAGAAGAACGAACTGAGCTTCCCAATGTGCTGCCATTCATTGATTACTCCCCTGTCTGGTTCCTTCTTCCACTGTGCATCACCTCATATTTATCAGGGTTACGTTCCATCTGCCATTGATCTGACCATCTGACCATTCCATCTGTATCTTTCTGTAACATAAGACCTTTCTCCTCATTGCCAATCAACCAGGCAAACACAAACTTGCTTATCACAATCCCCACCCTTTCACCCAACCCCTTCATTCACATCTGCACCATTTATGAAAACCACAAATAATAAGGGACACAGCACTTATCCCTGTGGTACACCAGGGACATTGGTCTCCAGTCACACAAACAACATTATCCCACCACCCTCTGACCCCTGACACTAAGAAGCTTTTCGTTGTAACTTGTCACGTTATCCTTGATTCCATGAGATTTTACTTTATTTTAAAGTTTCCCACATGGGGCTTTGTCAAAGGCCTTGCTGCAATACTAAATAAGTGACCTCCTCAAACTAATTCGATCAAATTCATTAGATTTGACTTCCTTCTGATAAAATCATGATGATTATCCCTGATCCGATCTTGCTACTCTGATTGAGTTCAATTTTATCCTTCCGTGTTTTCTCCATTAGTTTCCTTAACTGTGAATTAATACTCGTTCAACTATACTTCCCTGGTCTATCTCTACCAACCTACTGTGAAGTTATAAATCAGACAACACCAGGTTATAATCCAACTTGTTTAACTGGAAGCACACTAGCTTTCGGAGCGTCGCTCCTTCATCAGGTGATTGTGGAGGACACAATTGTAAGGCACAGAATTTATAGCAAAAATTTACAGTGTGATGTAACTGAAATTATACATTGAAAATTACCTTGACCATGTATTGAGTCTTTCATCTGTTCGAATACCATGATAGTTTCACTTCTTTCGTGTGCAAATCGAAAACAACTTTTTGTAAAAAAAAGTTGCTTCCTCAGGTTAAATGTAACAATTGGTGTTAGCTAGACAATATGCCGAAGGTGTTAGCGCTCTGTCTATGCCATGATGTTTAGATGATTCTAATCTAAAAAGTGAGATAACAGAGTTTTACATTAATTCATGCAGTTTTTGAGCAAAGTATAATGTACTCTGCAATTACAAATTCACCCCACAAAATATAGGTGTGCTTGTGGATCTTTGTGTCAGTCTGTTTGTGTATCTGTCTGGGTTGGAGGTTGTGAGTGTGAGAGAGAGTGTATATGTGTGTAGTGAGTGTAGAGTGCCTTAAGTCTGTGAGGGGTGTAGGTGTGAGTGTGGGAGAGTGTGCGTGTGTGTGTGTGTGTGTGCTTGTGTGTGTGTGTGTCTGGCTGGGGGGTTGTGTGTGTCTGTGAGAGAGGGTGTATGTGTGCGCATGAGTGTAGAGTGGCCTATGTCTCTAGAGGATGCATGAGTGAGTGTGGGAGGGTGTGTGTCTGTAAGAGAGAGTGTGTGTGTGTGTGTGTGCTTCCGTGTGTATATATGTGTATAGGAGTGGCTCTGTGTTTGTGTAGTGTGTGTGTGTAGATGTGTCTGTGTGTAGATGTGTATATAGTGCAATGGTCGTCACCTATAGTGTGACATGAACCTAAGGTGCCGGTTGAGGCCCTCGTTATGGATATGGAACTTAACTATCAGCCTCTGCTCGGCCACTTTTCCATGTTGCCTGTCCCGAAGTTCAGCTGGAGGATGGTCACCTGAAGGTCCGAGGTCAAATGCCCTGGACCACTGAAGTGTTCCCCAACTGCGAGGCAACACTCCTGTCTGTTGATTGTTGTGTGCGGTGCCAATTCATCCATTTCCGTGGCCTTTGTTCGGTTTCCCCAATATACCATGATTCAGGGCATACTTGCCTGCTACGTATATGATACACAACGTTGGCTGAGTCACATGAGAACCTGCCACGTACATAGTGGGAGGTATCCCCATGTGTAATGGTGGTATCCATCTCCGCACTCTGACACATCTTGCAGCGCCTACCTTGACAGGGTTGTATGGAGTTGTCCTGAGAGACGGGCAATGTGCTCTGAACAATGATCTGTTTGAGGTTTGGCGGTTGTTTAAATGCAAGCAGTGGAGGTGTGGGAAGGTCTTGTCGGGGTGCTCATACTCATTGATATTGAGTTGCAGGTCACCAAGTACATGGTGCAGTTTTTCAGCTCCTGGGAAGTACTGAACAACGAAGGGTACCCTGTCGGTTGCAGCACGTGTCTATCTCCTAAGGAAGTCATTGTGGTACCTTGCTGGGGCAACCGACAGGTACCCTTCGTTGTTCGGTACTTCCCAGGAGCTGAAAAACTATGTCATGTTCTTCGTGACCTGCAACACGTTATCAATGAGGTTGATCACCTCGCCAAGACCTTCCCCACACCTCCACTACTTCCCTTTAAACAACTGCCAAACCTCAAACAGATCATTGTTCGTAGCAAGCTGCCCAGCTCTGAGGACAACTTCATACAACCCTGTCATGGTAGGCGCTGCAAGACGTGTCAGAGTGTGGACATGGTTATCACCATTACATGTGAGGACACCTCCCACTATGTACGCGGCAGGTACTCATGTGACTCAGCCAACATTGTCCATCTTATACGTTGCAAGCAAGGGGCGCCCGGAGGCATGGTACATTGGGGAAACCGAGCAAAGGCTACAGCAAAGGATGAATGGGCACCACACAACAATCAACAGAGAGAAGTGTTGTCTCCCAGTTGGGGACACTTCTGTGGTATAGGACATTCGACCTCGGACCTTCGGGTGACCATCCTCCAAGGCAGACTTCGGGACAGGCAAAAGCGAGAAGTGGCCAAACAGGGGCTGATAGCTAAGAGCAGTACCCATAGGGAGGGCCTCAACAGGCCCTTGGGTTCATGTCATACTACAGGTGACCACCATTGCACTATATACACGCAACAGACACACCTACACAAACACACAAACACACAGAGTCACTCCTGTACACACACATACACATGGACACATATATGCACAGACACGCACACTGACACTCGCACACAACCTAACAGACACACACACTCCCATACTCACAAATGGATGCTCTCAGAGACTTAGACCACTCTACACTCATGCAGTCACATATACCCTCTCTCTCACAGACACTCGCAAACCCCCACGCCAGACACACACACACACACTCCCACACTCACATATGCACCCCCTCACAGACTTAAAACACCCTACATCACTACACACACATATACACTCCCTCTCACACTCACAACCCAACCAAGACAAAAACACCACACACGGACAGACAAAGACCCACATGCGCACAAATATTTTGTGGGGTGAATTTGTACTTGCAGTGTTACATTGTACTTTGCTCAAAAACTGCAGGAATACAGTAAAACTCTGTTATTTGACTATTTAGATTAGAATCGATCTAAAAGCATGGCATAGACAGAGAACACAGGGCGCTAACACCTTCGACATGTTGTGTAACTAACCCAATTGTTACAGTTAACCTGAGAATGCAAATTTTAAAATATGGTTTTTTGATTTACACACGGAAGAAGCGAAACTATTATGGTATTCGAATAGATGAAAGACTCAACAGACAATCAAGGTAATTTTCAATGTGTAGCTTCAGTTACATCATACTGTAATTTTTTGCTATAAATTCTGTGCCTTACAATTTTGTCCTCCACAATCACCTGATGAAGGAGTGGCGCTCCTAAAGCTAATGTGCTTCCAATTAAACCTGTTGGACTATAACCTGGTGTTGTGTGATTTTAACTTTGGACACCCCAGTCCAACACCAGCATTTCCAAATCATGATTACTGTAAAGTGGGATCGTATTAATCGTTCTCCAGCACTCTGGCACCTCCCCATTGGTCAGATTCTAAATAAAATTAATGTTAGATATCATCTCGCCACGTTATTCATGCTCTTCTCAAGCATTATTGTGAGATTTTCTCTAGATCTCCCGTTATGCATGTGGAGTAGAGAAGGACAATGATTTTAAACAATGCTGTGTATTATCCTAGAGAGCTGAGACTGCTATAAACTGGATGGGAACCTTTCAGCAGCCTGGTAATGTTTTTGCTGCCTCTGTACAGGATCTTAGTGAGATCACATTGGAGTAGTGTGTAAAGAATTTTTCTACTCAATGAAGAAAGTGTATTGTTATATTGGAAGGAGCTCAGAGATAGTTTCCTCAACTGATTCCTGCAAAAATGGTGTCTTAGGATGGAGAGTTATCAGGAAAGTGGAACAGAGGCCGCGATAACATCAGCCACGATTGTATTCAATGGCGGAGCAGGTTTGAGGGGTTGGATTCCTGACTGATGCTCCTCGTCCATACTCAGCCTTTCGACCGTGTTACACAGTATAGAGGGAGGACTGTCTATCAAACAGGAAGCAGGCTCTCTGGATAAGTCAGTCTTAATCAGTTTGTCAGAACGTCACCAGTGGAGTCACACAGTGACCAGTGCGTGTACCTCAACTATTTACAATCTACATCAATGATCAGGAGGTTGGAACAGATATACAGATACTGAGTTTGGTGATGTCGCTTGGATAAGCAAGAGATTAAATTATCAAGAGAGGGTGGAGTGTCTGCAAATAGATACAGAAAGTTAAAGACAATGGATAATAATCTGGCAGGTGCAATACAACATAATATATCCTGCAATTTCATTTACAGGAATAATGGAAGGCAGTATCTTACTGAAATGGAGTGGGATTACAGGACTTCGTGATACTGTGTACTGGGGGGTTCACGGAGACCCGTTCAGACATGGTAGGTTTTGCTCCATCCCTGATGGTCTGCTCATTGACAATCCGAGTGACCCCATTGCTCTCTGTACACATGGAATACTTTTGATGTGGTTGGTTGGTGGTGGGGATGGTGTTTTGAAACGTGTAGTAAGGGGAAGGCCTTTATCCAAGATACAATTATTCCTTTCTATATGGAGACCCGTAGACGATGGGAATGGCTGCCTGCTTCTGAATGAAGGAACAATGGCTGCTTTCAGGACAGGGTATTCACCAACATAATATACTGTACATGGACACACTGTAACATTAATAGAGTGAGAGCTCCTTCAGTTCCTCTACCTCTCCCCATGTAATGGCTACTCTGCAGATACCATGTACACCTTCGGGAATCTCACTATACTGGGAAAATAAGGATACACCTGGCAGCTTCCCGCTGAGGGAGAGGGAATGTATTGATCTCATCCACCATATACATCCTCCATCACCGAATGGTGACATTGATGTTGAGATACTGGAGAAGACGGAGCTGTCACCGACTCCGGCCTGGAAAGTTTCGGATCACAGAAGCTGAATGAAACTGTGACCCTAATAGCCACCGGCAGCCCCGTCTTCCCCCTGGCGTGAAGCTGCAGGTCGTGTTGAAGAAGGTGACACCACTCTGTGACCAGATCCATGTTCAGTCCAGATCCCCTCATACTCTGCTCCTGGGTTAAGTGTAACTTGGGAAGCTGTTCCTGGAAAACCTGGAGTGGATACAGCAGATCCCTTTCCCAACACACACTCACTCCGTGGTTTCAGAGCTTCCCCTGTCTGCAGCCTCTGTTCCATTTGGTGTTCATGTTACACACCCAGATGCTGTTACCATAGTCCCCATGCTCCATCCAAAGTTGGGTCACCAAATCCTCCAGTCTCACTGAATGTCTGAGGCAGCTCACAGCACAAGCCCCAGCAAACCATCCCCAGCAACTCCACTAACGTTTCAGCAACAGGAGTCAGTCAGAAACCCCTCGGCTACAAATATTGTGGACCAGACCAGAGCCCCGCAAAATACTTTAAGAAATCCGCTTAGACCTAAACCTTTCCTTATTTGAAAGAGAGATGTGAAGTGCGTTTTCCAGATATGTTGTGACTGGTCAAAGCACTCAACATTAAGCCAAATATAATCTATTCAAATGCTTTAGTTAAAATACAATCAAAGAAAATTTTGGGAGAGCTTATATGTTGGAACAGTTACACAAACAATAGATACCGTACCTTCTTGGTATACACTGCTTGGCACAAAGATAAATTCAAATACAGATTCTTACATGCAGTTTTTTGATCCAGGAAAAATCAACATCAACAGCCATCTCAGAGAGAAAAGCAGCTGGGGATCATTTATTGAAACTTCGAACCCTGCTGGGATCTCCAACAGCTTCTGAATGCTGCAGCAAAAAAAGAGAAACCCTGGTCTGGGAGAGCTGGCCACTGCCCTTCCATTGTAATCACCGTTTTAATAAAACCTAAAGGCCTCCTCAGTTATTTACGTAAACTGTTTTCAGACAGCAGTTCCGCACCTCTGTCTTTAAAACCTCTCTTAAAAAAAACAAGAGAAAATAACCTTTTTATAGTGATAGGATCCTCACAACTCCACCTTTAATAAAATGATCTATCAATATACAAAGATGGATTCATGTTAGACCTCCTAATCTTCTATTAGTAGCAGATAGAAAGGATAGTAAAGAAGGTGTTTGGTATGCTTTCCCTTATTGGTCATAGTATTGAGTACAGGAGTTGGGATGTCATGTTGCGGCAGGACAGGACATTCATTAGGCCACTGTTGGAATATTGCGGGCAATTCTGGTCTCCTTCCTTTCGGAAAGATGTCGTGAAACTTGAAAAGGTTTAGAAAAGATTTACAAGGACTAGAGGATTTGAGCTACAGGGAGAGGCTGAACAGGCTGGAGCTATTTGCCCTGGAGCGTCGGAGGCTGAGGGGTGACCTTATAAATGTTCACTAAATTATGAGGGTCATGGATAGGATAAATAAGCAAAATCTTTCCCTGGGGTCGGGGAGTCCAGAACTAGAGGGCATAGGTTTAGGGTGAGAGGGGGAAGATATCAAAGAGACCTAAAGGGCAACCTTTTTCACGCAGAGGGTGGTACGTGTATGAAATGAGCTGCCAGAGGATTTGGTGGAGGCTGATGCAATTGCAACATCTAAGAGGCATATGGATGAGTATATGAATAAGAAGGGTTTGGAGGGATTTGGGCTGGGTGCTGGCAGGTGGGAGGAGATTGGGTTGGGAAATCTGGGGACATGGACTGGGTGGACTGAAGTGTCTGCTTCCATGCTGTACATCTCTATGACTCTGTGATTCTATGATTGCAATGCATACACACACACACACACACACACACACACACACACACGCACCCACCACACACACACACACACACACACACACACACACACTATATATATATATATATATATATATATATATATTGACTCTGAGCATATAAATGTTCACAACGACATTCGATTTCAGTCATTTTACTCCGGCCACAGAATGCCTTTGTCTTTCTTCATCCACATCCCCAGACTGTGTCAAAACTTAGTTTTCTCGCTCTGTCAACTGTATAATTTCAAATTGAATGGCAGCAATAATAAGCTCACCCGAAACAGACTGGTATTTTTTCACCTGAACATCTCCGAAAGTTTTAAGGGGTCACGATCAGTGATAAAGATTTGTCTCACGAATGTTCTTCGCAATTTAAATGCTGAAATGTTGTAACGCCAACATCAAGCTCAAGGCTTCCTTCCCCATTGTGGAATAAATCTGTTGATGTTTGCACTGGACACTCCAACCACACGTTACATAATGGAGCACTCCTCATCTCTCCAATAGTCCTTCTGAATAACATAGCTCCTTATGTCTTAGAATAAAATAATTACATACTTCTGTACTCTTAATGCTTAAAACCCTTCACCTGCTACTCCTGGCCTATGCCAGTAAACCTTACTCTCACAGGTATATGTTTTAAGAAGATCTCGCACATTCTTCTCCATCTCTCCCAGAAACCAAACTTTGATTTCTGAACTCAATCATCATCATTAGCCATTTCAGTTTCTAACCTTGCCATTGTTTCTCTATGCTCTTCCACACGAGTTCTCACGACTGCAGGAAGTGAATTGTTGAACTTCTCCAAAATAAGAATCTCTCTAAGAGTGCCTTAGCTTTCCTCTGTTTTTAATACCATTCTATAACCTTTCAAAATTACTTTGTTTGATTTGTTCAAACTCAATGTACGTTTAACGAGGGAGCTTTTTTTTTTAGATTCCAGAAACGCTGTCTGTAGCTTCTGGCCCAAGTTCATATGCCCTTCAGATGGCGTTCTTCACCTCCTCATAGTGGCCAGATACCTCCTCCGATAGGGATGCAAATACCTACCAGCTCTGGGTGGATCAACTAAATCCACATGTTAACTGATCACTGCATTTGTTTAGCCACTTTCTCAAATGAAATTAAAAAGGCTTCCCCATCCTTCTCATCAAATTTAGATAATGCCTGAGCGTATTTAAACAAAACCCCATCAGGCCTTTGGCTACTAAAGGATTGCTCATCCTTACTATCTTCCTCATTCAACCTACTGTCTGTCTTCATCTCCACCTTCTATGTCAACTTTCCTCTCTAATTACTAACTTTCGAAGTTGAAACTCTCTGGTTTTCTTCTCTCTCTTTCTCTCTTTCTTCTTCATTTCCTTTTCTTTTATTTCTATTTCTCATTTTAATTTAACTGGTTTCAATTCCTTCTCATGTTCAAGGCGCCTCATTTCAAATTGAATTCGAGCCATTTCCAAACAGTCTGATGTTGGTTCCACCAAATGTAATTGCCGAGCTATAGCTGTAATTATCTCTCATTTTCTCACAGACAAACACAACCCCAACTCCAGCTTGTCTGCCAATTCCTAAAGCTTTGCCTTCGTTACCTTTTGTATAACACCCAACTTCACTTCTTCCACATCCAGAGAACTCTCAGTGACTGAAAGAATCTTTATACACAAAACTTGTTTTAAACCAACCGAATTCAACACCTGGAACAACTACCATACGCGACTTTTGAACCCAATAGTCTCCGTTGCATAGTCTCCAGTGTCTGCATGAGAGTATTCTGGATTGTCTGGTTTACTCCCACAATCTAAAGATGTGCACATCAGGTGAATTGTTTGTAGTTTTCAGGGATGTGTGGGTTAGATGCCTTAGTCGGGGTAAATATGTCATAATAGGGCAGAAGAATGGTTCTGGGTAGGTCACTCCTCAGAGGGTCGGTGTGGACTTGTTGGGTCAAATGGCCGGTTTGCACATTGTAGGGATTGTAATTCAAACCCAATTCGGTGTTATTGATTTAGAAACAGACAAGAGTCCACAGTTAGACCAACCAGACTGCCTCAAATTATTTCAAGAAGGTAGCTTGAATGCCAACATTTTCTTATTTTAAAGTTGGATGCAAAGTGGGATTTCCAGATGTGATGCTATTTGACAAACCACTCACCATTAATTAAAACACAATATATTTAAACACTCTAATGAAAAGCCATACAAAATGAAGAGGATTTAGAATAGCTTAACTATTGGAAACCTTAACTAAATAATGGATACAGTACCTTTTACAAATGAACTGTTCCAATATGGTAACATCACCTAAACACACTCCATGGTAAAAAGGAGCATTCAGACATACAGTTCTCCAGTCCAGGAGGAAACAGCATCAAGTGAAGCTTCAGAGAGAATAGCAGCTAGGGATAATTTACTAAAGCTTCCAACACTTCTGGGACACAAGCACCTGGTGACTTACAGCTATAAGGAAAAAAAAACTAGAAAGCCTGGTCTATGCGAGCTGGCCATTGTTACTACTATTTATTAAAAACCCAAAAACCCTGAAAGTTATTTACTTGAGCCGTTTACAGTAGGTAGCTTGGACTTTAAGATCTCTTGTTAAAAAAAAGAGAAAATAACCTTTTTAAAATAAAAAGTGACAGCATTGTCAGACAATTTAGATGCCTGGTCCTTCACTCAATAGGCTTACCCGTGTTACTGATCACAAGGTCACCTGAGTTGGCAAACACAGGTACACTCCAAGTTACAAGGATGTGTCGCATAACTTCTGAAACAAGCCTGTCCATGGGCCATCACATGGGACATACCGGGAAGTGAACAACAGCCTGACACACACCATTTCACTGTTTCTGAGCTACACAATGCCAGCACTCGATACAAAATATAGCCAAAACTCAAGGCCATGGAAAGATACAGAGGGACAGAGATTCACATTAAAAACAGAAACAGGCAGTAAATGAACTGGGAGGAGATTGTAGAAATATGGGGGAAAAGACAGTGCAATGGGACTAACTGGAGAAATGAGATCTTCGAGAGTAAAATTACAAGTATGAGAACATTGAATAAAGGCATTGTCGGATCAGCTGGAATGGTTTGTTACATCAAATTCTGAATCTGCTTGACAGAACACCACAAACAACGTAAACTGGGACAAGATGACGGCCCAGCATGGAGAGCTGTACAGACTATGCTAGTGTGTTGCTCAGTAAACTACACTATCTGCCCAGTATGGAGAGGATTGCAAACTTTACTATCATATGCTAACTGTACTCGCATCAGATAACTATCTCCACTGGGAATGTTGGTGTGTGTGTCTGTGTGTGTGTGTGTGTGTGTGTGTGTGTGTGTGTGTGTGTGTGTGTGTGTGTGTGTGTGTGTGTGTGTTCATCAGAGACTGAGGCAGAGTGTGTGCGCGTGCGCGATTGGCGTGGTTGAATGCGAAACTCATTGTTTGAGAAGGAAAGCACATGGAGGAAATTATTTTTAATACGACCAACTGGCAGGCTTTTTGTTAATCAACAGAGAGAGAACGAGAGAATTTTCATGGACCGATGAGGTAAAGTGTTTGAAAACGTTAAAATAAAGGCAATGCCATAAAAATAGCAATATATATCTGCGTGAACATGAATGACAGATGGATGGGAGGTTGGTGTGTGTTCGAATCAGAATTGCTTCAACAGGTTTGAAGCCAGGAGCGTCAGCAGTAGATTGTTAACTTCATTAAGACTGTATTTTATAACTCAAAGTTCAAACAGGAGATGGAATAAGTCAGTGAGATACATTGTGGAGTGGTGAGTATTTCAAAGTAGAAATGGTCAGGGCATGGTGTCAGGAATCAGCTCATGATCAAAGGGATCTCCCACAGTTATGACTCATCTGCTTCAGCCGCAGATATTGGCCAGGGATGGGATGGAAACAGTGGAAGGAAGTGGAATTTGTAACCAGAACAGTAGACAGTGACCTCCATGCTCTTAATATTTAAATAACAAAGGCAAAGATACAGTATATGTGGTTATCCGCTGAAACTGAGTAGGTCAACACAGAGACCCATGAGTAACATTGCCAGAGCAGAGGGAGACAGTAATTGAACACTTTCATTGATGTAGTTAGTAGTTGTCTGTAGAGTAAATATCTGGATTCAGAGTTTCAACAGGGACAATAATAGAGGGTAGAAGTGCAGACTATATGAAAGAACAGTAATACAGTCATAACTAGTTTATAGAAAAAAAAAATGGACAGTGACACTTACCAGGAACACCAACGATAGCCAGGAAGGGATAATAAAAATATTGAATAATGCGAAGAGCGTAATAGATCTGCGATGATAATAACAACCAATAAAATGCAGCAAGATACCAAATATAATCGGATAAACTCCTGTCCATTGTTGGAACATTCCAGTCTAATGTTCTCAGATTCTGATCTCTCCTCCCCCTCTCTCTGGATCTGCTGATCCCTGTCAGTGTTGTCGGTGATCGTCCCGCTCATTATAACACATTGAACGGCGCCCAATTATCTTTAAAAGATGGAAAGCCTCCACTGGGATAATTAGAATCTATGGAGATTGGCATTAAGCACAGTCACTGAACAAGTAGGATCAGTTAACCAGTTCCATACATCACTTTTCATATCACTATAAAAGGGAACATTTACTGGTTTTGGATGGAATGGATGAGGGTGCTGAGAGATGGACCACAAATCTTTAAATTTTTATTTCTTTTTCCTTGCATACGAGATTATTAACAGAACATTTCAGGGGTCTATATGTGTTCCACTCTGTTTATGAAAGGAAGCAGTTATAAAATAACAGATCGGCTACATAATAAAAAAAACGTCGGATGGGCGAGTTTCTAGATGCCTTAACCTACAGTATGATACTTATTGACCAGTGTGAGGCTACGCCAGGTTTTCAAATGCTTTCGTAACCTTGAGACAGAGCACTGAGACTGCTGCTCAGGAACAGGCCGAAGCAATTCTGTCCCTATGGGGCTCTTACAGAATGATAGGAGAAGGCCATTCAGTCCATATTAGCCTGTTGTTACTTGAAAAGGAGCAACTCTGGAATATTAGCGCATTTTGCCAACAAAGTCATTCAAAATTAAAGGATTTATCGCTGCAGCTGTATGAGGTCTCACTGAGAGGGCACCTGGAGTTCATTGTTTCTGTAACTGAGAAGGGATGGACCTCCATCAGATACAGATAACTGGCTGCTTGTAATCCAGGTGTTGATGTGTCATTTAATGTCTCGTGGCTGTTATAAAGGGACAGGAGGATCCCATGCAGCCTCTCGATCCTTTGCAGAGGGGCAGGAAGTGTTTATTTAACATTTAAAGTCTGTTACGCATACATATTACGTTTAAACTAGTTATGGAATAGGAAAGACCTGATGTAAACAATAAAGTTCTAACTTTGAACAAGGCCAATTTTGAAAGTGTTAGGCGAGCCCTGTGAAAGGCTGATTGGAATACCCTATTCACAGGGAAAGGGATGGTTGGAAAATGCAAGGCAATCAAAACTTTGTTTCAGAGAGTCCAGAGCCAAAGTGCTCCTATTAGTGAGATGGACAAGGCTGGTGGGTGCAGGGAGTTCTGGATGGCTAGATATATTGATGCTCTGGTCACGGTAAGGAAGGAGGCATATGTTAGGCAAACAGAGCTGAAATCAAGTGGATCCCCAGAGGAGTATAAGGGCAGAAAGTGTACAGTCAACGGGGAAATTGGGCCAGAAAAATGTGAACACAAGTTGGCTTTAGAAATAGGGTTAATGAGGTGTTGAAGAAATTCTACAATCTTTTAATGGCAAAAGATTAACTAGGGAGGAATAGGGCACCTTAAAGATCAGTAAGGCTACCTATATGTGGAACCACAAGAGATGGGAGGGATATGAAATGAGTATTCCTCCTCAGTATTTAATGTGGAGGGAGTTACAAGAGCGAGAGAATGAAGAATGTTTAGTGATATCTTGAAAAGTGTCTATATTACAAGGAGGTGTTGGACATTTTAAAACACATAAAGGTGAACAAATCCCTGGGACCTGATCAGTTGTATCCCAGACGTTTGTGGGAAGCTATGAAAGAGATTGCTCTGCATTTTGCTGATATATTTGTGTCATTGATTTCCACAGGTGAGGTGCCAAAATATTGGAGGGCTGCTAACGTAGTGTCATCATTTAAGGAAGGAAGGAAAAACCAGGTAAATATAGACTGGTGAGCCTGGCGTCAATGGTTACTAAATTGTTGGAGGGGGTTTTGAGGGAAAGGATGTATATGCATTTGGAAAGACAAGGACAGAAGAGGGCTGTGTACGTTGGAGATCACATTTCACTGACTCTGTGGAATGTTTTGAGGAAGTGATGAAGATGATTGATGAAGGCAGGACAGTGGATGTTGTCTTTATGGAATTCAGTACGAAAACCAAAATGTTCTACATGGTAGACTGGTTAGCAAAGTCAGACTGCCTGGGATCCAGGGAGAGCTCGCCATTTAGATCCAACATTTTCTTGAACATTGGAGACAGGGCGTGTAGTGGGCATTTGTTCATTAAACTTGGAGACCTGTGACCAGTGGTGTGCACAAAGATCAACAGTGAGTTCTCTGCCTCTTGTCACTGATACAAATCACTTGCATTTGAGTATATGAAGTATGGTCTGTAAGCTTGTGGATAATTCCAAATTTGGTGGTGTAGTTGACAGTGAAAAATGATATCTCCGAACAAAGAGAAAGTTGATTAGGTGAGCTGCAGGGTGGCGGATGGAGTTAAATTTAGATAAATGTGAGGTGTTGCATTTTGGCAAGACAAATCAGGGCAAGATAGATAGGTAGGGGTCTGTCAAAAGTTGCCACTCAAAGAGAACTCCATTGAAATTATAGAAACCCTTCAGTGATGAAACAGGCTATTCGGCCCATCGAGGCCACACCAACCCTCTAACCAGTATCCTACTGGAGAAACCCCTACCCTGTCCCTCTGAGCCTGCATTTCCCATGGCTAATCCACCTCGCCCACATATCCCTGGGTACTTGGGACAATTTAACATGGCCAATCTCCACTTGCCGGTATATCTTTGTACTGTGGCAGGAAAACGTAGCACCTGGAAGAAACGCACGCAGACACAGGGAGAATGTGCAAACTCCACACAGGCAGTCATTCAAGGATAGAATTAAACCCAGATCGCTGTGCTCTGAGGTAGCAATGCAAGCCAGTGAGGCACTGTGTCACCTGGTGGTGCAGGTTCTCCGTTCCTTGAAAGTGCCGTCACAGATAGACAGCGCAGTGAAGAAGGCACTTGGTGACCTTCCCTTTATTGGTGCGTGCTTTGAGTCTATGCGTTTGCATGACAAAATCTGTACAGGACAATGGTTTGGCTACTTTTGTACTATTGCCTTTAATTCTGGTCTCCCTGTTGTCGGAAAGATGTTGTCAAACTTGAAAGGTTACAGAAGAGATTTAAAAGAATATTGCAGAGGTTGGAGGGTTAGAGTTACAGGGAGAGTTTGAATAGGCTGGGAGTATTTTCAAGTGTTGAGGCTGAGGGGTGACCTTAAAGAGGTTTGTAAAATCACAAGGGGCATAGATAAGGTAAACAGTCACCCCAGGATAGGCGAGTCGAAAATTACAGGACAAAGTTTAAGGTGAGACGGGAAAGATTTATAAAGGGAAATGATTCCTGATGAAGGGCTTATGCTCGAAACGTCGAATTCCCTATTCCTGAGATGCTGCCTAACCTGCTGTGCTTTAACCAGCAACACATTTTCAGCTAAAGGGAAATGAGGCACAACACTTTCAAAGAGAGACTGCTGTGTGTATGGATTGAGCACCCAAAGGAGGTGGTGGAGGCAGGCACAGTTACACCATTTAAAAGGCATTTGAATGGGTACATGCATGGGAAGGGTTTAGAGGGATATGGGCCAAGTGCTGGCAACGGGGACGAGATTAATTTAGGATATTTGGTCAGAATGGACGACTGGACCGAAGGGTCTTTTTCCGTCCTGTACATCACTGACACTCTGTTGACTCTTGAGTGCATAACACAGGAACAGGAAGAGGCTATCCAGGTTCTGAATTCTGTCAGTCAACTTGTTTGCTCAATTACTGAGAGTCAAATACAAAAATACATCATTGAGAGTTTGATAGTATTTTACAGAAAGAGGAGAAAGACTTTTATTCAAGAGAAGCTGTAAGGAACGTGAAGAGGCCATTCAGGCTCTCAACTCCATTCCACAGGAGCAGCAGTTGAGCAAGAGGTATTGGAGCCTGTTACTCTGGAACAGGTGGAGGACATCAATTTTCACAAACTTGGGATCAGGAGGCATCACTCAGTTGCTCAAGACTGGGACAGGAACAGGAGGCAGTCACTCAACAACTCGAGACTGGAAAACAGGAATAGGAGGGAGTAACTCAACTGCTCGAGATGAGACACAGGAACAGGAGGCAGTCACTCAACTGCGGGAGACTGGGACTCAGGTACAGGAGGCAGTCAATCAACTGTTCGAGTCTGGGACACAGGAACAGGACACAGTCACTCAACTGCTCGAGACTGGGACACAGGAACAGGAGGGAGTCACTCAATTGCTCGAGACTAGGAAACAGGAACAGGAGGCAGTCATCCAACTGCTCGAGACTGGGACACAGGAACAGGATGGAGTCACTCAACTGCTCGAGACTGGGACACAGGAACAGGAGGCAGTCATTCAACTGCTCGAGACTGGGACACAGGAACAGGAGGCAGTCATTCAACTGCTCGAGACTGGGACGCAGGAACAGGAGGCAGTCACTCAACAGCTCGAGATTGGGACGCAGGAACAGGAGGCAGTCATTCAACTGCTTGAGACTGGGATACAGGAACAGGAGACAGTCACTCAACTGCTCGAGACTGGGACACAGGAACAGGAGGCAGTCACTCAACTACTCGAGACTGGTACTGGGAAATCTGGAGGCTTGTGAGGACCCAGGATCCTGTTACGCAGGGACAGCAGGAGGTGATTCACTCCTCACCAGCTTTGGGCACTGGGAGAGGAGGGGAGTTTGCCTGTTGCAAACAGAAATAGAAGAATAAGTTGCATTCATGGGTCCACACAATCCTGCCCCACCATTCACTCAGAGCACGGCTGATCTGATAGAGATTCCCTCATGCCATTTTACGGAGACCCCCCCTCTCTGCCGCTGCATTTGTTGGTCATGTTGCAGACCCAGATGCTGTAACAACAGTCACCATGACTCATCCAGAGGGTCGGGTCTAATCAGATGAGTCAGGATTTGAAGGGACCAATCACAAGAATGAAAACACAAAATAAAGGCATTGCCAGATGTTTAGTTCTCTTACATTTGCAATCCAACTCACATAACCAGCCCATCCATTGTACGTTCAGTATGGAGCACTGTGTAGATCCAGCTAGCGTACTGCTGAATGCAACCCAACAATGTCCAGAGTGGAACTCTGTGCAGCCCACACCAATGCCTGATCTATAATCATGGGCTAAATGTCCAGCTTGAGGAGCTGTGCAGACCGCACTGATTCATTCATATATAAACCCAGGCTTTTGCATTGTTCGGTAACGCTGTGTTAGATCACTGCCCAGTGTGGGGAAACTTGCAGCCAATGCTGGCAGTGGGTGTGGGTGTGGGTGTGGGTGCTGACTGCTGTGGGTGTGAAAATCACTGAAAGGCAGAGATGTAAATTGAAACAGTTTCAATACCAATAGTTCCTACTCAGGCGCATACCACTCCAGTATTTAAAGATGAAATAACTGAGATAATGTTGAGTGAGAGTTTTGTGGATGGTGCAAAGAAGTAAGAGGGAGTTGGTGATGTTATAGTGGTTGCACTATAAGCCTCCAAATAATCAATGGGAATTAGAGAAACAAATATGCAGGGGGGCTGGGGAGGCTTGCAGGAGCAATAGGATTGTCATAATAGGTGATTTTAATTATACTAACATAGACTGGGACTTCCAGAGGGTTCAGGACTTAGATGGAAAGGAATCGGTTAAGTGTGTTCAGGAAAGTTTCCACAAGTAGCATATAGAGGGTCCTACTCGGGAAGGGATAGACTCGACCTACTGTTGTGACATAGGGCAGGATAGGTGACGGAGGTAAAGTGGGGAGCATTTTGGGACCGGTGACTAGAATTGTATTAATTTTAAAATAGTTATGGGAGGGATAGAATTGGTCCACAGATTCAAGTTCTAAATTGGGACGAGGCGAATTTTGTTGGAATTAGACAGGGACTTGCAAACGTTGATTGGAGTAGCTTGTTTCCAGGCAAAAGGACCTCTGGTATGTCGAAGGCCTTTAAAAGTGAGACAGCTCGAGTTCAAAGTCTATGTTTCTGTGAGGGTGAAGGGAAAGTGAGGCAGGAAGAGAAAACCCTGGATGACAAGAGATAATCAGGCTCTAGCCAGCAAAAAGGAGGGCTCAGTTTCAGGTAGCTGGAATCAATGGAATCTCTGGAGCGACACAGGGATACAGGAGTTCACTGAAGAAGGAAATCAGGAGGGCGAAAAGGGGGTATGACACAGCCTTGGCTGAGAAAATTAGGGTGAATCCAAAGATGTGCTTTCTGTATAGTAAAGAAAAAGAACGACTACAGCGAAAATAGGACGCATTCATGTGTAAAACGACAACAGACGGGCGAGGTTCTCAATTTCCCCTCTGTGTTTGCCATGAAGAAAGACATGAAGATCTGTGATCTTTTCGGGGGTTAGTTGTCATATCCTGGTTCCGTTCATATCACAGTAGAGATGCTGTTGGACATATTAGAATGCATAAAGTCAGATAAATCTCGTGGTCCTGACCAGATATATCCAAGAGCACTGCAAAAGGCGAGAGAAGACAGTTCAGGGGCCAAGGTCCCGGAAGTCGGGGCAGTAGCAAATGTTGCAAATGTGTTGCTGGTCAAAGCACAGCAGGCCAGGCAGCATCTCAGGAATAGAGAATTCGACGTTTCGAGCATAAGCCCTTCATCTCTTATTCCTGATGAAGGGCTTATGATCGAAACGTCGAATTCTCTATTCCTGAGATGCTGCCTGGCCTGCTGTGCTTTGACCAGCAACACATTTGCAGCTGTGATCTCCAGCATCTGCAGACCTCATTTTTTATACGCAGTAGCAAATGTAGTGCCCTTATTCAAGAAGGGTTGCAAAGAAAAGCCTGGGAAATATAGACCAGTAAGCTTCACATCTGTTTTTGGTAAACCGCTTGAGAAGGTACGTAGATATAAGATGTGCATGCATTTGGAAAGACAGAGTTTGACTTGGAGCAGTCAGCATAGCTTTGTGCGTGGCAGATCATGCCTTACACATTTTGTTAGAGATTTTTGAGGCAGCGACCAGGAAGGTTGACGAGGGCAGTGTGGTGGACATATTCTACATGGATTTCAGTAAAGCCTTTGGTAAGGTTCCAGATGGTAGGCCGCTCAAGAAGGTTAGATCGCATGGACTCCAAGGTATTCTGACAAATTGGCGAGACAGTTGGCTTGACGTTAGGAAGCAAATGGCTCTGGTGGAGGTATGCTTGTCGGACTGGAGGCCTGTGACTAGTGGAGTGCCTCAGGGGTCAGTGCTGGGCCCTTTGCTGTTTGTTATCTATATCAACTGGTTGGACGAAAGTGCACAACGCAACATTAGGTCGGATTTTAATGATGAATGAGAGGGCCTTAAGGAGTGTAGTGGAACAAAGGACATTAGAGATCAGGTGCACGGTTGTCTGAAATTTGAGTTACAGATACACAGGACAGTGAAGGAGGCTGTTGGCACACAGGCCTTCAGTTGAGTATAGAAGTTGGGACGTAATGTTTCAATTATACAGGATGTTGGTAAGGCTACAGTTGGAGTATTGGGTTAGGTTTTGTTCTCCTTGCTCTAGAAAAGATATTATTGAATTAGAAAGAGTGTAGAAGAAATTTCAGAGATGTTTCCTGGGCTAAAGGGTTTAAGTTATATGGAGAAGTTGGACAGGTTAGAACTTATTTCTTTACAGCCTAGGAAACTGAAGGGGGTTCTTATATAAGTGTAGATAGTTTGTGAGAAGATTTGTAGCTCGAGTGTTCATTGTTGTGGTTCTGTTCGCCAAGCTGGGGATTTGTGTTGTAGACGTTACAGCCGACAGCTGGAACTGAAAACTGGAAGCGGCAGATACAAACCATTATAAATGCTGGAGGAAACATCACAGAAGCGCTTCACAGGAGACCCCCAAGTACTGAGGATGTCACCTAGGCAGGGGACCAATCGTCTGCAACACCAATTCCCAGCTCGGCGAACAGAACCACAAGAAGTGGTTCATTTTTTTCCGCAAGGTTGGAGAATCGAGGACTAGAGGAAATCCGTCAATGCTTCGAGAGGAATAAAATAAAAATTAACCCGTAGGGGCAACTTTTTTTACAGAGAGTATGGTACTCATATGGACTGAGCTGCCAGTGGAAGTGGTTGAGGTGCGTACAATAACAACATTGAAAAGGCATTTGAACAAGTACACAGATAGGAAAATATTAAAGGATACAAAGCAAGGGCAGAGAAATTGGATGAGTGTGGATGGACATTTTTTTTCGGCATGGAACAGCTGAGCAGAAGGGCCTGTTTCCGTCTGTAGAACTATATGACTGTAAATACGTGTGTTTTGGGATAGAGACAGGGAGGGGGAGACTGAGAAAAGAATGTCATGGAAAGATATGTTCACTGTTTCCAGAATGCTGAAATGAAGACATTTTGATAGTATCATGCAATACGGGTCAGTATTATGAAGAATTATGAGTGAATGGTATATTAGTATGAGTTCAGGCGATGGAGAGTTATGAATGAGCATTTGTCCTGCAGCTTTGTAACTGGGAGGGAGGACAGCAGAGTCTTCGACACATTGAGCTGTATAAATCAGTAATTTGTCTCAGTTTCATTTTCGTTGAGTGTGACAGAGGGATTGTCTGCACAAAGCTGAGCTAGTTTTGTGATGCTATTGTATCGAATTCACCTCATTAGCTACCCATCCCACCCCATGGTGTCCCTCTCATTCAATACCAGCCCAATTCTCCGACCCATCATGATTGACCAGACGGCACTCCGGCACTTTTACCCCAGTTTTCTTCAAGTGCCTGTTTAAGGGCATTTCCCATGGAACGCACTCTCCTAACAATATATTCCATCTGCTTTATACTTTCATACGACAGTCAGCATGCTTTACACAGACCAAACAAAAAAATCTACACTCATTTTATGGTTATAGATGTCCAATCACACTTAGTAATTCTGGTTATTTCACTTGACTCACCTTAATGATATTAAATCAAAGACAGCTTCTTAACACGTCTTGTTATAAAATATAATTTCGAGCAGAGAACGTTTTTACCCTCAGCCGTTATCTTGACCGTTATCGGAATTGTACCATTTTCATTGTTATGAAAGTTTCTCTTGCCCTTTCCCTGTGACTGTTTCTGTCTGTGACAGTTGCACTGTCTCTCACTTAGTTAGTTGGACGGCAGGTTTGTGATACAGAGGGAGGCCAACAGCACAGGTTCAGTTCCTCACACTGACAGAGGTTACCATGAAGGGGACGCTCTCTCAACCTCAACCTCACCCCTTCTCCCGAGATGTGGTGACCCTCAGGGTAAACCAGCATGAGTGGTCGCTCCAATGAGAGTTCTTTGGGACTCTATTCTTTCAATGTTAGCATTTTATTCTTTTAAAAAAGTAATCTTATTGAAAAGAGATTTTTTATATTATCATAAACGAATAACAACACAACTCAAATAACTGAACAAAATTACACTCGTGTGCATGTACATAAAAAACAAGTTAAAAACACAAAATGGACAGAAGAAAAACAAAAATAAAGAATAAGTAATGAATAAATAGTACACCTCAGCATAACAAAACGATAACTCTCGTTCTTCAAGTGCATTAACTGATACGCATTTTTATGTTCATAATTGTTCCTTGCTGGATTTTAGATTCATTAGACAATATAGTCATGGCTATATAAAAGCCCTTCTTAATGTGACAGATAAACCTGCATCGTGGTAATCCAAAAAGGGCTGCCATGTCTCATATAAATCTCAGTTTTTTAATGCATCATACTGGTGAGAAAGTCCGAAGGGATATTCTCCATGAAGATCTTACGACGACACAACAGACCCAGGGTTTTCAGACATCCAACACAACAGAACATGTTTTCCAACACAGAAAGTAAGGATATAATTTTTTTCGTCATGTGCATCTGCTTAAGGTACCCTGAGCAGGCCAAGGAAAAGAAAAACTGGGTCCATCTCCAATTCAGTCCCCAATACCTACTCTATCACAGCTACCACAGTGCTCCAATATATATGAAGCCTGCAGCAGGACAACAAGCAATGAGTAAGAGTGTCTGTAGTCATTCTGCACTTACGACAGGCTGAAGATAATCCCACTTCGCATTTTGAGAGTCAGTCTGGGGTCAGATAGACACTATGAAGAATTTTCAACTGCATGGAATGGGTCCTATTACAGATCAAAATCCTTCGAGCATTTTCACAAATATCCTCCCATCTCTCCGAGGTGTTCTGAACCCCCAGCTATCCCTCTCGCAGACATCACAAAGCTGCACAGTCTCGTCTGAGGGGACACACTCCAACTAATGATAAAGGGTACTGGCAGCGAGTGTATTCTAAGCAATAAGCACCCATTTCTCTCTATTGGATCTGTGAGAGTCTGCTGAAGGTATATTTTTTTAAAATCAAATTTCTGATCTGGATAAAAAAAACAGAAGAGGTCCCTACTAGGTAGTCCATACTTACGAGTTATTTGATCAAATGATGTCATTCTTTCTCCCTCAAATAACACGTGGTGGCTCAGTAGTTAGCACAGCAGCCTCACAGCACCAGGATCCAAAGATGTGCAGGTTAGATGAATTGGCTATTGATAAATAACCCATTGTGTTCAGGGATGTGTAGGTTGGAGCATTAGTCAGGGTAAATATTGGATACTAGGGGAATGGGTCTGGGTGGGTCGAAGTCGAATTGTTGAGCCCAAGGCTTGTTTCCACACTGTAGGGATTCTATTAATTCTAAATCACTCAAGCAAGTCGCACCCCTGGCTTCCCACAGTTTAAACATGGAATCCATGTTTAATCTGGGAGATCTACTCTCCACACTCGGTGGGGTAGTTGTAATTTGGTTAGCTTGATAAAGAGTCGCTTATGGTGCCAAATAAAAGAAGCAAACCTGCCATTAAGTATCCTAAATATCTGTCTGGGAAACATGAAAGGAAGCATGCACACGGGGTATAGCAAATTAGGAAGGACATTCATTGGAAGAACAGCGATCCGACCTAGCCAGGATGTTGGCAGTGCATCCGATCTTTGAAGGTCTTGTTTAATTTTGTCAAACAAATGGACAGAGTTCACGTTAAATAAATGATCAAAGATGGATGTAATGAATATACTGAAATAGGGAAATCACCCCCGTGACCATTTAAAAGGAAACCAGGGTTTGCCTTCAACATCAGGTATTTCCCTGAGACCTCCCATAGTCATGGCCACAAACTTTGTAAAATTAATCTTATAGCCCGGAAAGGTGATAAGCGAATTAATGCATTACATCACGTGAGCTGCCGAAACTGTGGGATTTGAAAAAATCATAAGACCCTCATCTGCATGCAACATAATCTTATGTTATTTCGATCTTACTTCTGGAGCAGGAATGTTGGGATAATATTCCCAATTGTGTAGGATGCCACCGAATCTAAGATTATTGCAGGGATGGGGAAGAGATCAACCCTCGACTGCCATTTCTGCGGGTTAAAGGAGAAAATAAATTCCCTACTTGTGAGGCATATCTGCCTCCAGACATCTACCAGCTCTAATTCTGGACACAAATCCACTAATTGCTTGTCCACCGTGGGTCCATAAGACAGTTGAAATCTGCTTCTACAATTATGTGCCACGATGGAAGATAACTTTATTTGGAAAATGCGTCTACCAGGAGTTTAAGATTGCGCACGGGGGCGGAGGGGGGGGGGGGGTGGGTGGCAATAAACATCCAAAATACTGTATTACTTCAGGACTTTGGGGATGATGATCCTCCCGTGAGTGTCTAATGCAATCTAGTAATTTAAATGGAAGATTCTTCTTCACTAGGATGGCTTCTCCCCTACTCCTTGTATTAATAGACAAGAACAAAAAAAAACGATCAAACCGCCCTGCTTTAAGGATAAATGTTCCTTGCCATCAAGGTGCATCTCCTGCAATTGGACAACATTCACCCTCTCTTTTTGAAGACTAGAAAGTACACTTTTCCTCTTGACTGGCAGATGGCTCCTCTTAATGTTCCAGGTACAACATTTAAGCACATCATTATCCATAACTCGTAGCAACATTTCAACTCTAGAGTTTCACATCGAATTACACATCCCTGATGATTAATGGAAAAAAAGACTCATTGAGCGTAAAAACTCTACCACCTAAAACTACTACAACTATAAAGCTCTCAAAACTTTCCAAAGCTAAACACACACAAAAAAAAAATGAATTAAAATCCAAAATGCCAATCACACTCGATTGGGGAATTTACCGGCTACTGGGGACGCTTACATATCTCAAAACTTTATCTTGTGCCCGCTACCAATATGGAATCCAGGGCAAATAACAACAAAAATCCGGCTTGAACTGCCCTTCGCTTGGCACTTAGTCATCACAACTACGTTTGTAACAGCCTCCAGCTTGAGCTGCACCCCAGACACAAGCAAAGAAAGAGAAAAAGAGTAGTAATACTAATGATGAAGTTAAAAATGAGTACTCAACCCAATCCCGGCTATAATTTAATACCGGTTAATACCAGAAAAATCCAACAATTTTTTTTAGGAGAAACATGATTATCTAAATATCCAGCTTACATTAAAATGTCCATAACATTTTCGCTTTCTCTGGAGAGTCACACGAGTTCGTGAATCCATTGAAATCAATGCAGGGCACCGCTGGATACCGTAAGGAATACTGAATCCAGAGTTCCCTTACTCTTCTCTTAATCATTTGCTTTCCTGACTCACCGCCGCTGAAAAGTCCTGAAAGTACATAATCCAGAGCTCTGGTGAATTAAACCCATCAGATCTTTCCTCTGGGTTCTGAAAGCTTCCACCAGTCTTTGTTTGTCCCCATAACTATGTAATCAAACAAGGACAGGATGAAGGCGTTGGTCTGTGTCTGACTTCCGAGCCGTAACCCGATGAACTGTCTCACTCTTCACCCGTCCCTCCTCAGTTTCGAAGTGAAGGAATCACTGCAGCCAGTTATTGAAAAAAAAACTCACCAGCTGACCACCTTCTGTCCGCTCCAGCAAACCGACAAGCTGAATATTCTTCATCTTACCCCTGTTCTCGAAGTCGTCATCTTGTTCAGTTAGGGTGCAGACCTGTTTTTCAAGGGCGAGGCTCCTCTCCTGAGAGGTCTCGATCACGGTCTCTGTCGCTTCAGTTCAGCGCTTGGCATCGTATGTTCTGTTTCCAAGGCTGTCAAGTTGCTGCTCATGTTTTTGGAGCACGGCTGAGAGCGGCTCTGGCCACAGCTGAACTGTTCATCAATCATGGCTTCAATCATTTCGCGTAACTTGGTGAACTCAGTGACCAAAACCTGGTGAGTAACTGGGTCCATGGAACGAGCAGAATTGGTTGCAGCTACAGCCTCAGGTATGCTCGATGCTTCTGACGGGTGCACCACTTGTTGGGACTTACTCGATCCTTTCCCCATGTTTTGTCATTTCCCTTTGACAAATCGGGATTAGTAAAGATTCTATCGCTCTTTTAGTGTTGAATTTAAGTAAATGGCTGGGATGGGGTGTATTAGAGAACCACTTTGCCCGTGTGTTGATGCAGAGCCCAGCAAAGCAGACCTTCTGGATCCCCGCCGTCTAGTATTCCCCCTTAACATTTTATCGATATTATCATTTCATTTTGCATTATATTCCTGGAGGTTCTGAAGCCGTGTTATTTGATACCACTGTCTACATTTCCCCCCACACTGCACATTGCTGCCCATTCCACGATAATCCTTGACTCTGTTGTTATTTATGAATCTTCCATCTGTGCCTCAAAAATATTCATTATCCCTGCCTCCAATACTCTGCGGGGAAGAGTGTTCCAAAGACTCACAGCACTTTGAGAAAACAATTATAAACATTTTGATCTGAGTGTGAGATTAGTTTTTTGTATCTCCTTATCTGAGAAAGGATATAATTACATTGGAAGCAGTTCAGAGATATTTCATTTCACGTATTCCTGGGGTAAAGGGCTTATATTATGAAGGCTTTAACAGGTTACTCTTGGAATTAGAGAAAAAAAAACTAGACCTTGAGGAGAGTGGATCAGGTATACACGCACTGGGTGTTTGTATCGTCCAAATTTGTTGTCATTGTCATAGAACCTCTACAGTGTGGAGACAGGATATTCCGTCCATTAAGTCCACACTGACCCACCAAACAGCATCCACCTGGACGTGCCCTCTCCCCCTCAGTCTTATCCGTGTAACCCTGCATTTCCCATAACTAACCCATCAAACCTATACATCCCTGGGCACTATGGGCAATCCACTTTAAGCTGCACATCTTTGGAATGTGGCAGGAAACTGGAGCAGTTGGAGGAAACCCACACAGGCATGGGGAGAATGTCCAACCTCCAGATAGAGGGTCGCCCGTGGTTGGAATTAAACCAAGCTCATTGGTGTTGTAAGGCAGCAGTGCTGCCAACAGACCCAAGTGACACCTCCGTTAGTTCTGTTAGTAACTTGTGGCTGACTAAAGAAATCTGCCTGACTTGTTCTTATCACTGAATCTGGCCCAGTCTGAGACCTTTATCATCGGTCATATCACCAAGCTGGTTACATTTAAAATTTGTTGTGAGCAGTGGAAGAGTGGGACTAGAAAAGGAAACAGTGACACCCTCCATCCTCAGTCACAACTGGAGAGAGAAAAAAATCACAAAGTGAGAATTCATTCAGTGGGAATTCTCTTTCCCAGAAGTTTGGGTTGGCGGAATCTTTATATTATATCGAGGCTGGCTTCATCTGATTGTCCATAGACAGGTAAATCAGGGATAATGGTGCATGGAGAGAAAAGCGCAGCTGGGACCAGAATGAGATGAACCACGAGTTTATTTACTGGTGGACTAGTGTCAAAGGGCCGAAAGGCCCACTCGTGTCCCTTAGCCCTATGTTCTGATGTTCCATTCAGCCCTTCGGACCTGATACATAGGGGCATATCAAGGCCACTCCGATGGTTATGTGCAGTTTTGGCAATGTACTTGGAAAATCCAGGCTGGGTCAGGAAGTGACACTCACCCCCGATCCCTGTTTCCAGGCTTCCCCTCTCCGCAGCGTTTGCTCCAGCGTCTATGGGTCGTGTTACAGACCCAGATTTACTGTGAATACTGCCCCCATACCCCACCCAGTGTTAACTCACACAAATCCACTGCTCACCCGAATGTAGCATTACATAGCACAACTTCCAGGAAAATAACCTGTTACTTTGCAAAAGCATAACGTGAAATAAATAAATAGGAACAAGAGTAGGCTATTCGGCCCCTCAAGCTAGCCCTGTCATTTAATACGAACGTGGCTGATCTACTCCAGGTCCAATTACACTTTCTCGCCGACTCCTTGTATCCCTTCACACCTCTCTCGGTCAGGGAATTCCAGACATTCACTACCTTCTGAGAGAAGTCATCACTTTGCATCTCAGATAGAAATCGATGTTCCATATTTGGTATCTGTGTCCACGAGTTCGAGACTCCACTCAAGAATGGTAACAACATCTCAACATCTAACTTCTGAAGTCCCTTCTGTGTCGTGTAATTTTCAGCAGTATCACCCCTCATTCATTTGAACCCCAATGAATAATCACCTCACCATTTTAGAGATTCTCAATAAAACAACCCTATCATTCCTGGAAGCCGGCTAATGAACCAACCTAGTTACTTGCTGCATCTGCATGCTAACTTTATGTTTCATACACAGGAACCCTCCAATCCTTTGTACTGTTCTTTTTCTGGAAGTGCTCTCCATTAAATAACAGCCTGCCTTTTGATTCTCAGTGTCATCATCAAACTCGGATGTACATTGCACTCAGCTCCCTCCTTCAGACTATCAGTATAGAGTGTAAATAACTGATGCCATCGGACTGATAGCTGTGGTCCTCCAGGAGATACACCTTTATCATGAAGATCTATTAACCCTGACTCTCCGATTTCTATGTGCTAACCAATCATCATTCCATGTTAATACATTCTCCATCGTCCTACGAGCTTCTATCTTGTGTCAGAACTTTTATTTTGTAATACATTGTGGAAAAACTCTGGAAAGCCTGGTGTCTACCAGATCCCCTTTATCAAGTCCGCTTGTTACATTCTCAGGCCTCTCCAGAAATACTTTGCATGATTTTACAGGGCAAAGTATAATTTCACTTTCACAAAACCATTGCGAACCTGCGTGAAGCTTTTCTAAATATCCATGCTGGCCAGGTTTTCAAAATTAAGCTCGTCCCATCTGCTTTCATTTGGTCCATATGCCTCTAAATGTTTACTATCCATATGTTTGTCCAAATGAGTTTTAAATGTTTTAGCTGTACTGGCATCAACCACTCTTACTCTGGCAGTTCATTCCATACTCACATCTCCCTCTGTGTAAAAACATTGGCCCCTGAGTCCCTTGTAAATCTTCCCTCTTTCACCTTAAACCTATGCCTTGTATGGCTGAACTCCCCCATCCTGTGGAAAAGACCTTGGCTATTCACCCTATCGATATCTCTCATGATCTTAGAAACTTCTATAACGTCATTCCTCAACCTTCTACACTCAATCCAATACTAACTTCAAGAACAAGCATTTAAAGATAAATACTGCAAATTTGAAACCATATTAAACATGACAGGTAAACAATACTCAGCCCAAACTTCATACTGTGATTTTTTTTTTCTCTCTATTACAATACTAAGGCAGTATGAATCGCTTACTAGTGCCAATACGAAGTCAAGCCTGATATCCTTTGGCTAAAGGAAGTGATGATCTCGACAGTAAAAACGTAATTATGGCCAGATCTATATAATGCTACATAGTCAACATTCTCTCTCCTGGCCTCCCTATGACCTTGTGTGATTGTGTCTTCTTTATGTTCAACTCAACAGAGAGAACGCCTTTCCCCATTCACACCTTAATTTAAACCCATTTTATATCATCTTCACATTCACCACTGCTAAAAGCCGGTTTATCTTTGCCAGGCCCTCTATTCCCTGTCACCTATCTCCCACCTCTGGCAAAATATTAAAAAGCCAAGTTTCCAATGCTTTTCAGTTGTGAAGATGTATCACACTGGGCTTGAAATAGTAACACCGTTTTTCTGTCTCTGCAGATGCTGACAGACCTGTTGAGTTTCTCCAGAAATGAATAGGCAGAGAACAATTTTTCACAAAACAAGTAACTATGGATACTGGGAATAAAAATACCAAAATTGCTTGAGAAACTGAGAGCTTTGTAGAATCTCATTGGAACTGAAAGTTTAACACTGCATTCATTCCAGAAGATGCTGCAATATCTTCAGCAATTTCTTCAGCAATTTCTGTTTTTGGACAATTTCCAAAGAAGAATGTCAAAGATGCTCAAACATCCTGTCCAACTAGGAGTGCTGTACACTGGGAACTGAACAATAACGCATTGTGCACAAGTTCCTTGACTCTGAAACTACATATGTCTGGCATTACTGACACTACAGAGTTCTTAATCATGGTCAGGGAGAATAACAGAGGGGAACACATTCACTTCAAATACAGAAGTTGTCATTGTGGAAGAGAAACGATTTAGATCATTACTTTAAATGGATTGAGTTAAAGTAACAAATTAGAGGAGTGACACCAGGGAGAGGCCCTCAGCAGAATGAGAATATGAAAATGCAAACGTTACCGCATCAGAAACCAGGTTAGGTCACTGAATACAGGGCTGATGGGTGAATGGGTCTCGGTGTGAACTGCGGGACAGTCAGTAGAATTGAATTGTAGATATTGTAACTCAAACTGGTTTATCATTTGATGCTGTAGACCTCAGCAGCAACAGAAACAGAATTGTATTGAACGACAATCTGTAACATTTTCCCGACGATAATTCATCAGTCTAACATTACCATCAAGCCGATCCATGGTTCAGAGATGAGTGTGGGTGAACATGCCAGGGTCGGAATCACGTGGACCTAAACCTGTTGACAACCCATTAAAGCTACTGCAATTAACTGGTTAAATTCCGACCAGCAGAACTAATGTCTGATGGAGAGGGGAAATGATCCCAAGACTATCAGATCAGATCTAAGCTCTGTCGTCCTGCCAAATGCAAACATAAATGTCGATGGACTATTAAACAATTTACTGGAGCAGAGTACTCCACAAATATTCTCATCCTAAATATTGGAACAGCTCTGTACGTCAATGAAAAAAGTCAAGGATGTGGTGTCTGCACTATCCTCAGCCAGACGTGTTGAGTGAATGATGATCCACCTTACACTCATCATGATTCCCACAGAATCACAGATGGTAGTGTTCAAACAATTCGATTTTCTGCCCAAGACGTGAAGAAACAGTTGACACAGTAGATACGACAAAGGCAATGGGCCCTGACCCCATTCCTGCAATAGGACTGAAGATTTGTGCTGCACAACAAGCCGTGTTCCTGGGGAAGCTGTTTCATTCCAGCTCCATCTCTGACATCTCCCTGGCAATATAGAAAATTACTCAGCTATGTCCAGTCCGTGAATAGGAAAATAATTACAATCTGACCTTTTACCACACCCTCAGTCGAATCATGACAGTCAAATTGGTGGGAATACTTTTTCATAGAGCTGTCAAGTAGCACCGAAGTAATCAGGTCAGTGTGGTTTCCGATAGGTCCCCATGTGGAAATGGTGCTCTAGTGGACATATCATTGGATTACAAATCCAGACTAGGCCAATGCTTTGGCAGCTGGTGGAAGTTAAAAATAATTAATAAAATATCGAGACCTAAAATCTGGTGTCAGTAACAGTGATCTTGTGTCCAATGTTGATTGTTAACATCAATCTCCTACACCAATGTACTTTCAGCAAGTCAATCTCCTGTGCTTTCTTGGTCAGGCCGAAAAGTGACACCGGACGCACAGACATGGTCCCTGAATCGGCCAAGTGAGACACTCATCCGTATCAAACTACTCTGAGGTCTTAAAGGATAAAACCTGACAGAACACCCGGCATCAACCTCGTTAAAGGAAAGGGAATGGGAAACACAGTCCTGTTGACCCTGCATATACATCCTTCCTAACATCTGAGAGCTTGTGACGACATTTAGATTTGGTCAGATTACTTACAGTGTGGAACCAGGCCCTTCGAACCAACAAGTCCACACCGACCCGCCGAATCGCACCCACCCAGACCCATTCCCCTACACCTAACGCTACGGGCAATTTAGCGTGGCCAATTCACCTAACCTGCACATTTTTGGACTGTGGCAGGAAACCGGAGGAAAACCACGCAGACACGGTGAGAATGTGCAAACTCCACACAGTCAGTCGCATGTTTCGGGAATGGAACCCGGGTCACTGGCGCTGTGAGACAGTAGTGCTAATCACTGTGCCGCCACGGCTTTTGCACAGAGCTTTCCCACAGATTGCACAGAAACATCGGGAGAGAAGGAGGTCATTCAGCACATTGAGCTTTCTCCATGCTAGTTCATGGCCGAACATCTCCTCAATGCAGTTTTCCCCACACAATGTTCATATCTCAAAATATGTTTAAACATTATGAAATATAGTGCCTTCGGCCCATCAATATCCAGGGAGTTCTCTGACAAAAAGTACGATTTGACTGCAATGCGATTCGTAAACCGTTTTGTATAAAGTGAACTATCATCCCTGCTTCAAAGCTGTCACACCCTGTCAGAGGTTTATATATCTCACTGAACTCTCAACACTGTTTCCTAAAGCCCAGTCACCTCAAACTCTGCTCCATCAACTAACCTGTCATCCCAGAGATCAGTCTGGTCATCCTTCTCTGCACTCCCTCAATGGCAGGGTTGCCCTTAATTAGGTAAGATCCCAAAACTGCACACAACACTGTACAATTTTCGAAATGGGGTCTCACCAAGGCCCTTTACAGTTGCATAAATGACCCTTACTCCTGTATTCTAAATCCCCCTGAAATGAAGGTGAATAAACCATTTATCTTCCTACTTGTTTTCTGCTCCTGCAATATTGCTTTCAGAGATTGGTGTACAGGGAGATGCAGATTTTGTTCAATGTTAAAGCTCCCACATGCTGGGTCTATGTACACTGTGTACACCGTGCCAATGCCATTCCCAGTATTGATTTCCGTGTTCAGAACTCACTGCACTACATGGACGCAGAAGCCTGCGCAGAAATAAACAAAAATGCTGCTTAAGTTCATTTATAGATCAACATGTTTCAATCAATCCCTTTTCAAATGATAGGCTGCCATTCAATTGATCCTATCAAAGTACACAACCTCTCATCTCTGCATTGCTCTCCATCTGTCAGGTATTTGCCTAGTCACTGCACTTGTCTCAATCACCTCGGAGCCTTTTTTACATCCTCCTCATCCAACCACAAGCTGATATCATTTAGTGTTGTCAGCAGACTTGGGAATATTGCAATTGAGCCCCTCAACCAAAGATGTGATGTGTATTGGGAATAGCTGGATGCCAAATCTCGATCCTTGTTATATCCTGCAAGCCTTCCATTCAAAAAACATGGTTTTATTCCTACTCAGTGTTTCCTGCCAGCTCTCCCATTCTAAAACCATGACCATATATTAGCCCCAGTCCCATAGGATTCGAATTTAAACAAAAGGCTTGGGGCTTTATCAAACATCTTTCTGAGATTCCAATCGTATTGTGTTGATACCTTCTCCATAATTTTGCTGACAGCCATTTTCTCAAATATGATTCCTATTTCATAAACCTCTGTTGACTTTGTCTATGCCGACTAATTTCAGTCCAATATTTTCTATTAAACGTTTTAGTGGATAATGTCATTCCATTCCCTTTTTCTCACCAGGCTAAGGTTCCCTAGTATTGCGAGGAATTTTTATTTTTGTTTTTTTTCTTCTTCTGTGAAGGCATAACTGAAGTATTTGCTCCATTGATCTGCTATATACCTGTCCTCAATTGCCTGGTATCAGACTGTAAGGAAGCTACACCTTTTTCTCTTAATTTTGCCATTGACCTATTTTCAGAAGATATTACAAGTTCACTCCTATACACTTTGATAAGATATTCTTCAGAAACTGATTAATTCCTATGTTAATCTACTGAATGATTGACCTTTCACAGCCATAGAATCACAGAAGCACAGACTCTGCACTATCATAAATACAGCACGGTCTACATTAGCCCCACTTCCCAATACAAAACCAGTCGCTGTGAATCTTATGGCATTTCAAGTGCACAACCATGCATTTTCGAGGTTTTGACGTAACCATGACAATTCTCCTCTCACGAAGTGCATCCCAGACCCCAACATACTTTGTGTGAAAATCAGTGCTCGAATTCTCACTAAGCCTCAAACCCTTCGCTTCAAAAGTGTATCCCTTTGACTAAAAGGACCAGCTGCTGTCTGTCCACCCGGTCCATGTCCCTCGCAATCTTATCCTCCTGATTCGCGTCCCCCTTAGTCTTCTCTGCTCCAAACTAAGCAACCCGAGCTTACCCAGCCACTCTCCATAGCTGATAAGCTCCATCCAAGGGAACATTCTAGTGAATCTCCAGTGCACTCACATCCTTCCTTTAATGTAGCTCCCAGAGCTACACACAGTATTCCATCTTAGCTAACAAAAGTTCCACATAGCTCTTATAATCTATGCTTTGATGTGTGAAGGCTGTGTTTACGCTCCCGTACGCTTTCTCAAATTGTGTGTTACCCTGTCCAGCCACAGTCACGGATATGTGGAGAAGCACCCTCTGAGCTTCCTATTGTGCTGCCATTCATTGATTCCTTCCCTGCCTGGTTCCTTCTCCCAAAGTGCATGACCTCATGTTTATCAGGGTTACATTCCATCTACTATTGATGTGACCATCTGACAATTCCATCTGTATCTTCCTAGAACATAAGACATTCCTTCTCACTGCCAACCACCCGGCTAATCTTTGTATCAAACTTACTTATGGCACCCCCACCCCTCGTCCAGATTCACAGCTGCATCCTTTATGATAAGGTTTAAAATCAGGAAACACCAGCTTATAGTCCAACAAGTTTATTTGGAAGCACGAACTTTCGAAGCTTCTTCATCAGCTGGTTGTGCGCTTTGATGAAGCACTTCGAAAGCTAGTGCCGCTGAATAAATCTTTTGGACTATAACCTGGTGTTATGAAATTTTTAGCTTTGTCCACCCCAGTCCAACACCAACACTTCCGAATCAGAAGTATTAAGAGACACAGCACTGATCCCCGTGGTACACCATTGGACACGATCCTCCAATCGCACATCAGCCAATGAGTCCCACCTGTTCCCTGGTTGTTCTGTTCCACTGGACACACTTGGAGAATATCTGGAGATTCTCCCTAATCTTGCCTGTCATTGGTTTCCATGCCCCTGCGTTAGTCAGTCCCCTCCAAGTGAAGTTTTTCCACCATATTGTAGTCTTAACTGGCCTGTCCCAGATCCTGCCATTATTTGCCTTGAATGTGGAATAGACAGCGAGGGAAGCGTTCTGTTAATTGCCAAGTTGTCATATATTTTGTGAATTTTCTAAATTCACTGTGACCCACCTCTCATTGTTTGAAACTCGAGAGAACACAGACCGGGTTCCTCATCAGGCAATCTCACCATCTGAGGGATTAATCTGGAGAATGTCCATTGCACTTCCTCTGTGGTCAGCATATTCTTTCTGAGATTCGGTCACCAAAACTGTACACAATACTCCAGGTACAGTCCCAACCAACACGCTGTGAAACCGCTTCAACATGTCTTTACATCAATGTTCTGACTCTCTTAAATGGAGGCGAACCAAACTTTAACTTTCCACTTACATATATTCCTCCAAATACCCTTCACATTCATTGCATTTATGAACTCACTGAGTTTGTATCGAAACCCTTCCGAAAATCCAATGTATGCCACTCCTACTGATTCCCCATTATCGATGCTGTAAGAAATTACTTCAAAGAATTCCGAAGTTTATCAAGTATGATTTCTCTCTCAGAAATGCATGCTGATTCTCTCCATTGTTGCTGTTAGTTTCTAGATAACAAAAAATGTCATCCTGTGTAATGGATTCCAACAGTTTCACTGCAACTCTTAATTTAACTGGTCTGCAGTTCTCCACCCTCTTTTTCCCTTTATCCGTTTGGATCCCTTCCATGCATCTATAGTGCTTGATTCACGTTTGTCCACAATAGTTTCTGCCCTCTGCAGAATGTGCAGGAAAATAAAACACAGTCATCGACAGTGCAATTAATACTACTATTGGTGATTTATTTCCGACATTTTGATAGGAAGTACATCTGTTTCGTCAGACTTAGTAGTGCTCAATCCAGCTCCATTGTTCAAGTACTACCTTGTTACTGATATGAATTGACTCTATGTCTTTAGCTCCAGGAGTCCGATATGATCACTTGGTATTACTGGGTGATTTTCTGGATCTTCCTCCATGAAGACAGATGCACAGTAACTGGTTGTTTTCTTGGCCATTTCCCTGTTGTCCACAATGACCTCTCCTCTCCTGATTATAAATTTCCACATTTGATCTTGCTTTTATTCTGTTTCCTTTGAAATATAGATCGCAGATTGATGCAGTCTTTGTGTTCCTGTTTGTAAGCAGGTATGTTCTCTTTTTGATTTCCTTTTCAGTTTCATGGCCTTCCTTTTTTGGATCATTCATTTCTGAGAATTCTCAGGTTACCACAATAGCTGGAATTCTTCTGAAGTAACTTCTTCTGATTAACATGTTTTCGAATTTGTTATGTTAACCATCATTGAGTCACTTTCTCACTCTTTCGTGTTCGTACCTGAAATAAATAGATGTATGTTTCAGACTTTGCAGTATTTCTAAAACCTCCTTGTCCTGACCAGTTATATTCAGGAACACTGCAGGAGGATAGGAGCATAGAGAAGAAATTGCGGGAGCATTGCTTGCCTCTTTTCTATCATCGCTGGCCAAAGAGTGAGGTCCTGGACGACTGGAGCATAGCGAATGGCGAATGCTGAGCCCGTATTCAAGAAATGCTGCAAAGATAAACCTGGGAACTAAAGAAAAGTAATCCTAAAAGCTAGTGGGTAGGTTACTTTAGAAGATTCGGGGAGATTGAATATACATGCACTTGGAAAGACAGGGTGTGGTTCGGAGTAAGAGTAGAATGGTGCTGGAAAAGCCGAGCAGGTCAGGCAGCATCCGAGGAACAGGCAAATCGATGTTTCAAGCAAAAGCCCTTCATCAAATTCAGTATCAAGTTTGGAGTTTGTGTAAGGGAGATCATGACTCACAATTTTGTTGGAGTTCTTTGCTAAAGTGACCAGCGACATTGAGGAGGTCCTGGCTGTATATGTTGTCTAGATGGTTTATAGTACGGCCTTCAATAAGGTTCCACATGGTACGCCGCTCTGGAAAGTTAGATCGCATGGAATTGAGGGGGAGCTGGCAAATTAGGTACAACATTGACTTGATGTTACAAAGCAGAGATTAATAATGGAAACATGCTGGTCAGACTGGAGGCCTGTGAATAGTGGAATGCCTTAGGGGTTGATGCTGGCACCACTACATATTACATATATCTATGATTTAAATGAGAATGTACAGGCATGATTTGTAAGTTTGAAGACGGCACTAAAACAGGCGGCATCATGGAGAGTGAGGATGGTTATCAGAAATGTCAGAAATTATAGCAGTATCTTTATCAGCTGGAGAAGTGGCTGAAAAATGGCAAATGGATTTTAATATTGATCAGTGTAAGTTCTTGCATTTTAGAAAGTCAAATCACGTTTGGAGTTTCATGGTGAATGGTTGGGTCCTAAGGAGTGTAGTGGGACAGAGGGACCTTGGAATTCAGGTGCATGGTTCTCTGAAAGTTGATTCCGAGATAGACAGTGAATTGAGCTTTTGGAACACTGACCTTAATCGGTTTATCTCACTAAGTATCGAAATTAGGGAGCTATGTTGCAGTTACACAGGATGCTGGTGAGACCATATTGGCAGTGTTATGGTCAGTTTTGTTCACTTTGCTATAGGAAGGACGTTATTAAACTGGAAAGAGTGCAGAAAAGAATTACAAGGATGTTGCCAAGGTTTCAATGGTCTGAGTTATTGAAAGAGGTTGGACAAGCTAGGACTTTTTACTTTTGTGCGCATGAGACTGTGGGAGGATCATATTGAAGTCTATAAGGTCGTGACAGGCATGGATAGAGTTAATGCACCCAGTCCTTTTTCCCACGGTTGGGCAATCACAGACTAGAGGGCATCAGTTTAAGGTCAGAGGGGACAGAATAAAAGGGGACCTGAGGAACAACTTTTTAACACGGGCTGTTACGCATATGGAATGAGAAGTGGTTGAGGCGGATACATTAACAAAAGTTAAAAGGCATTTGAAAAATACACGGATAGCAAAGAATTAGAAGGATTGTGGCACAATGGTTAGCACTGCTGTCTCACAGCGCCAGAGACCTGGGTTCAAATCCCGACGCAGGCGACTGTCTGTGTGGCGTTTGCACATTCTCCCCGTGTCTGCGTGGGTTTCCTCCCACAGTCCAAAGATGTGCAGGCCAGGTGAATTGGCCATGCTAAATTGCCCCTAGTGTTAGGTGAATGGGTCGGTGTGGACTTGTTGGGCCGAAGGGCCTGTTTCCACACTGTAAGTAATCTAATCTGAAGATAAGGGGAAATGGGGTTAGCGTGGATGGGCATTTTGGTTGGAATGGACCAGTTTGGGCTGATGGGACTGTATCCATGCTGTCGGACTCTATGACTCTAACAACCATTGCTTGTCTCCCAATGAATGTTATGTTGTACTTTCCAACTTCACTGAAGATACCTTGACACTCTAGCCTCCAGTCTTCCATGGTGTTTGACTAGAATATTCAAGCATTCTATATTGTATGCAGACACCTTGTAAAATGTATCTTATAAATGCCATTATCCCTTAAAAGCTGCTTCAGACCAAGGTTAATAATTCATCATGCTGACCATACAACATCAAATCCAAAATATCCTGCTCTCTACTTTGCTTCACAACATACTCTTCAACCCACCACATATACACTTACGGAACTTATTTTTCACTGCTTCAGCTGTCATAATTAACACAGCTTAGATACAACTTGAGACCATTCAATAAGACTGCGGTACCCACAATATTTGCCTATCTAATTTTCAGAGCATATGATGCTCAGATTTTCTGCTACCGTTTTGGTTTCGATATATAACACAACGATATTAGCTTCTCCTTGCTATCTGTAAACTCTACCTAAACTGATTCTCTGGAAGCTGAGGGACAGGTCTGTGTCGTTATTAGTGACAGATTTGGACAAGACATTTGGGGAAGCTCACCTCGACGCTGAGATATTCTGAAGAAATGGCCCACAATACTGGACAAGCAACATATCCTCCTCACTCTGTTAGAATAAGAGTTACCATATACTCTCTGCTCCCTCACACTCACTGTATATCTGTTAAAGCACCTAACCCCAAACAAGGTTCACGCTCTGTCTCCAAATGAGGCTCAGACACTACCACTCTCACTCTTGAAGTCAACAACTAATAATACCATATGGATTCAAAACTGTCGACTGACTCATTCCAAACACCTCACAACTCCCCCACCTGCACCAGCACAAACAGCTGGGTCACCCATTCCCACTCTCCCTCCATCCCTTTCTCCCATTCGAGGCGAAACAGCCTGAATAGGATAGAAAGGGCCAAGCCGTTTAGTGGAGGGCCCAATATCCGTTCCCTCACTCCCCTCCCCCTCCATGTGGAGAGAACTCTTGAAGAGCTGGAGAGGACCAAGACACCTCGTGCGGAGAATCTGAAACATCCACGTCCTACTGACCAGTTAAGGATCAATGTTCAGTGAAAGACGGTTCTCAATTTAAACCCACTGATAGTTCCAACAACAGTCCTTACACTTCCAAAAAAAATACACAGATACCTCCCTGCACAGAGATGCAGACACAGAAAGACATAGATGAACACAAACAATACTTACCAGGAGATAGGTATACATAAACGAATAAACACACAAATACATATGCAGTCACATACAAATGGACATAAATATAGATCGAAACACAGGCTGAAACACAGACAGACTGATGTAGCCACGCAAACACACTACAACAAGCACATGGACACACACACACACACACACACACACACACACACACACACACACACACACACACACACACACAGGTACACAGACATACAGACACAAACAAACAGAGGCACAGACACACACACACACATGCACAGTTACTCATATACAGATACACAGAGGCCAGACACTAGTGTCATTAAGACACAATTCGATATGTTTTTGATTTAGAAGGGGATCAAGGATTCCACGTAGAAGGCAGAAGAATGAGGTCGAGGTACATATAAGAAATTATTGAACGGAAGTTCCGACTCAATAAGCTGAATGGCCTCAATCTGCTACTGCGGTATTATGCTATCAGGCATTCTCTTCCTGAGACAGCAGCAGAGGCTGGGTGCGATACATACTTGATTGGAAAGTGGCAGTGGGAATGTGGAATAGGTTTGGAGTCCGGAATGGATTATGTTCCAAATTATTCCTAATTATTCTGTCCTTATGTCTGAAAACAGGTGGTGATTTGATGTTCAGTTAACACGGTTTTTAAATAACAGTCCCACAATGAAATAAGGACGTCCCTTTCACTTTATTGTTGTGCTACCTGTGGTGTTCTCATCCTCAGGGAGCCGTGAAGACTCAGTTATTGAAGAGATTCAAGGCTGAGCTCGATTGATCTTTACTGGACAGAAGGGTCTGTGTTTATTGGGAACAGACATGAAATGGATGGTCAGACGCACTCGGATCAGCCATGAACATTCTGAATGGAAAAGCCGAATGGGCAACTTCTTCCCCTATCCCATGTGTTGTTCCCTCAATCCACTCCTCGAGGCTCTTACAGAGATGTACTGCTGTCCCTACCCGATGTGTTGTTCCATCAATCCACTCCTCCAGGCTCTTATAGAGAAATACTGCTGTCCCTACCCCATGTGTTGTGCCCTCAATCCACCCCTCGATGCTGTTACAGGATTGGGGAAAACTCCATTCAGTCAGACAGAATCGTTACAATGACACAGGAGGAGACCATTCCGCCCCTCTAAGGTATTATGCTGGAGTATAGAATGAAGTAATTCAGCTCATTCAGTACACTACACAGTCCAGGAGGAGGCCATTCAATCCACCTGAGCCGCTACACAGGAACAGGGAAGCTGTCGCTTACAGGAAACAGAAAGGAGAGATAAATGTTTATTTTCAACCTGCAAAGCTGTGACTGATGGACTACCTCAGAGATCAGATCTGGAGGAAGGGGAGGGAATGGCTTGGAGCTCAATTAGCTCGTACACCAAGGTGGTCATTCAATGTGTCGTTAAATGGAGGTAGTGAGTCTGCAATGTGATACAGGCAGGGAAGGTTAGTGAGCAAACCTTCTGCAGAAACAACATAAGGTAAGTTGTCTATTTTGGCATGAAGGTTGAAACAATGGCAAACAATTTAAATGGAGAGAGATTGCCGAACTCTGTGATACAGGAGGTTTCCATGTTTTTGCGACATGAATCATATGAAGTCAGATGCAGCAAATGATTTGGAAGGTAAGTGGAATGATGCTGATTTTGGCAAAAGGTATCAGGTTTAATTACAGGAATGTTTTACTGCATCTGTACAGGGAATTGCTGAGACCCCACCCGATGTCCTGTGTGCAGGATTGATCCCCTAACACTAAAATAAAAAGATATAATTATTTTCGAAGATTTTCAAAGAGGTTTCCCTTTACTCATTCCTGGAATGCCGGCCTTTTGTTATGGGGGATTATCAGTTTTGATCTTAGCTGAGAAATAGTATTGAACCATCCATGTCTTTCTGAAAAGTGTATCAGCTGGATGCATATTATCTCCTGTCAGTGAGACTAAAGCTAGAGAATAAACTTTAAGGAAAATATGGATTGATATTAACACACATACTATAAAGACACCTACCGATATTTACATGTAAGCATGTCTTCAAATTATAAAGTGGGGACATTTTTTTGCGATTGGAAGACATTGTGTACTACAAGAAGGATGGCGCACCTGCATATAATCCAGAATCAGGTTTTCCAGAGAATATTCCAGGAGATTGCATCAGTTTGATGTTCAGTTGAAAAAATTGCATGTTCCAACACAGAGAGGGAGAAAAATGTTCCCTGTCTGAGAAGGAGCAGCCGATTGATCCCTCTCTCTTACTTTGTTCCGCCCCATAGCAAAGTGTGAGATCATAAAATCCTCACGTCATCTTTACCACTTGTAAAGGATTCCGAGTGAGGATTCATTTAAATCTCTCCACTGCCTGAAATGAAGGGAATTCAGCCAAATCCCACCGTTCCAGAAAGAAATCCCACTACCAGTAGATGGTGTGATCAGAATAACTTCAAAGGCAGAATAACATTTTGGGGAACTCTATCATTTTAACATTTGTTATGAGTTCAACTTTCTGTGTCTCACATTTTTCTAGAAAATGGCGGAGTCTGAGACCTAAATCATTGGCCACCTCACCAAAATGACTGCATTTAAGATGGGTGTAACCAGTGGAGGAGTGGGATTCGAAAAGGACATAGTGACCCTTCAACATTTGTTGGAATACAAATGAGAAATTCTCAAAAGGCTGTTCAAGTGGAAATTCCCTTCCCCAGAAGATTGTGGTGCCTGGATGTTTGCATTTATTAAAACTTGTTTTTGGTATGTCGTAAAATGGTATACAGACAGAAACATGCTGCATTGAGCAAAAGCACATGAAGCGATGACAAAGTATTTAATAGCCCACTCCTGCTGCTCAGTCCTGTGTTACTATGTTCTAGTCAACCCCTCACATCTCCTGCAAGGAACAGATGGAGGCCACTTGCCCAAAATACCTGGTCAACAGTAATACAGGATCTCATTCAGTCCCTCAAGACTGTCACACATGGTTTGGTGTCAGTTGGAAAATGTTATTTGTTTCGACAGACCCCTGTGGTCTCTTTACAGAGTATTTCCTCTCTGCAACTTGTGCTTCATTAGTAGCTGATATTATAGACCCAGATTCACCGTGAATACAGTCCCCGTAACTCAACCAGAGATGACTCACAAAATACTTTACCCCCCCCCCCCCCCCCCACTGTTTGCAACGTTCAATAAAAGAACATTTAGGGAAATTACAGGCATTAACTTTGCATTCACTGAAATGAGGACAAAAGGAACAGGATCAGGTAATTCAGATGATCAAGCCATTTCCTGAACCTCTGTCGTTGTCTCTCCCCCCCCCACCCCCCCTGTCTCAGTTGAAATAGCGACTGAGAATGGTTGGGTCGAACGGTCTCAGAGTCTCTTACGCTATCGAGAATCATGTAATCTGAGTGAAGAAAAGCCATGGAACTTATCACTGTATCAGTGTCTGTTTAGAACATCATGAGTGATTGTCCATCCCCCTTAAGTTTCAATGCAATCTCTTATTCTCTCACTGAGCTTCACTCACTGTTCATGGTGCCATCATCCCAGGGATTAGTCTGGCGAAACTTGCGAGAAAGTATATCCACAGTACCCCAAATACTGCCTCAACAACACTCTCAGGGATTGTCAAAAAACATCTTTTCTCTCACTTAGACATCGCCATTTCTTTCCAGTGCCACAAAAAGCCATTCCTTCTCTATGCACTACGACTGACATGGAATTTATAATTCCCTTACATCTGTACGTCAGCATCAATAAAGTCAGCACCAGAGATACCTATGTAGATGTGCATCACTCTCAGGGAGAATTTCAATGAGATTGAATGCGCCTAAAATAGGGGATGATCACGTACCTGAATGGAAATGAGATGCAGCAATATAGAAAACGGGCAGAGAAAGGGAGCTATCTTTACCTTTATTCTTCTCTCACAGGATGTATGAAGCTCTGGCCAGTGCAGCATGTTATGCAGATCTTGAACTGAGTGGCTGGTTCAGTTGTTCCACAGTACCGTAAAGAGTAAAACACATTGTTGTGGGTTTGTAGTGTTACAACACATGATAAATCTTCATGCTTAATTAAAACCAACAACGGAGAAAAGATTTATCACATGCTGTAATCGGTGATAATTGTAGAGTCCAAATCTATTTAAAGTAAAAATTAATATCTTTATTCCTTAAAGTATAACAGAGAATAATAAACGAACAACTATTTGCAACTTCTTCCGCTAACCTGTCTTTGACCTTCCCCCTCCACAATCCTAGGCGGATAAGACTCCTAATCAATATTTACAAAACAAAATTTCTTATCTCAAAACCAGGAAGCTTTCGATTCTTCTCCATATTCCTGTCTTCTTTTCTTCTTGGGGACTCTACTTCACTAGTTACTAATCAATAAGGGTACCCGAAGGAGAGCTATTTTTCAGGCAGTCTTTGCATGATGGTAGCTTGGCAGTTCTCCTCTAAACTGTTCAATTTTCCATGGTCTTGTACCGCCAAACTATTGGATTGTATCATTGGCTGTTACGATTGCCAATATAACAAAGTAATACTTGACTGAAGGTTGGTATTTTGGGGTATATTTTAAAATGTTTTGCTGAATTTGTTTCAACACAATGAGCTAATTGGGTTGTTCGACCAAATGATACATTATATCTATTTTTCAGAACTCTTGGTGCTGTCAGGTAGTTATTGTTGGTTTTAGTTCACTCAAAGGTACAGTACATCCACGTGTTCATCACAGAAGTCAACCGGAAACCTGACGAGGTAAGCATGACACATTGACTTCCCTAAAGAACTTGAGGCAAGCAGATTGTTTTTCATAACAAATGATAATGGTTGCTTTTAAACTCCCCAATTTCGTTCATGAGACATCAACAGGCCATTATTTTGTGGCTCCAGATTATGAGTCAATGGCTTGACCACCATAAACTGTTTTCCCTTACATGCAGAGAACAAGTTAAACATTCTCAAGATCAATTATTTAATGAGGACGTGTGATTACATGTAACGTGAAACTATTGCATCCGGATTGAACAAAGGCACAAGTGGTTTATTCAGAAGTTGCACTGAGACTGAGGACGAGACTGGAATATCATGATGGTGGTATTGGACAGGATTGGTGAGTGGAGAGGACATAGACATGTAAATCTGTGAAAGACAAAATGGATTATGGAGTTTGAGAAGAGTCTGGCTCCTTCTCGCATATTAGTGAGTAACTTATATATCATCGTTTGATAGTTATAATATAAAAGGAAATGCATTTTTGTTTGTAACTGCAGGTATTGACTTGCACTTTCCAAAATGTACATATCATGAGCAGAAATCCAGTTCAACCCGGTTTAGTAGACAAATATAATGACTTACTAGGAACACCAACTATTGCGAAGATGGTATAGTAACCACCTTGAATAATCCAAAGGATATCCTAGATCCGTGATGCTGAGGATATCCAAGTCTGAGAAAGCCACTGAAGACCCGAGGATAAACTCCTGTCAATTGTTTGAACATTCCAGTGTAATGTTCTCAGATTCGGATCCATTGTTGGAACTTTCCAATCCACGGTCTTCAGATTATGAATCATTATTGTAACATTCCTGTCTAATGTTCTCAGATTCTGATGTCTTCTCCCCCTCTCTCTCGAGCTTCGGATCCCCGTTAGTGCTGTATGTGATGCTCCTACTCACACTATGGGATAGCACATTGAACAGAGCCCATTTATCTTTTAACGATAGATAATTAGGATCCACGGAGATTGACATTAATCACAGTCACTGAACAAATAGCTCAATTTAACCTCTTTGAGTTCAATATTGACTTTATTAAAATTTAAAAGAATGTTTCAAATTTACTCATTCAGCTTGGGATATGAGGGGGTGGCTGAGGGAAGGAATATTGGAAATGGTAGATCGATTGCGTGTAATCATTCAATCTTCCTTGGATATGGGAGAAATGTCAAAGGATTGTCAGAACATAAACAAGTTTCTCCGTTTATAAATGGAAACATACAGTCTGTAACTACTAATCAGTGATTATAATGTCAGTAAAATTTCGAGAGAACTTTTCTCGTCCATAATCTGACAGGCAAATGTGCCTTCGACAACATGAGTTATAACGGACAAATGGCATGGATATGTAAACAGAGAATATGACGTGAAACACAATTCAGATGGTGAGTCGAGGATCAGAGAGGGCAGGTGAGTGTCATGTTGTTCATGCTGTCGATGTCAATCAACTGTGATTAACTACCACGCACTGCTTTTCAGTTTCAGTGTGATTATATTATTGGGGACATGACTGCAGAGACTGGAGGGAGGGAACAAGATATTTCCCAGTCATCAATACTGGGATGTTACTCTTTAAAAATCATAAGAAGATCAAATTCCAGGATCCATCTGGAATGAGCCCATTGAGCCTGCTCCGCCATTCAATGATGGCTGTTAAGCTTCTCAACACCATTCTTCAGCTTTCTATCTGTAACCCTTCATCCCCTTTACAATCAAGAACCTATCTGTCTTACTCTTAAATATACTCAATGACCTGGCCTCGACAGCCTTCTGTAGCAGTGAATTCCCTAGATTCACCACTCTCTGGCTGAAGAGGTTCGTCTTTATCTGTGTTTGAAAAGGTCTTCTTTTTACTCTGTCCCCTCGGTCCTAGTCTCCCCTCCATTGGAAATATCTTCCCAAAATTCACCCTGTTCAAGTCATTCAATATTCTGTAACATCATTCTGAACTCTATCAAATATACACCCAGAGCCCTCAGATGTTCTTCATATGTTAAGCGTTTCAGTCCTGGGACCACCTTCGAGAATCTTATCAGAAAATGCTCCAGGGCCAGTACATCCTTCCTGAGATATGGGACCCAAAACTGTGCACAATAATCCAAATGTAGCCGGACCAAAATCTTATAGAACCTCAAAAATACATTCCTGCATTTATAACCAAGCCTTCTTGAAATAAATGGAATCATTTTATTTACCTTCCCAACTGCTGACAACCTGCAGGTTTACCTTTCAAGATCCTTGGACTAGCAACGCTCACCCCCCCTCCCCCCTCCCCCGGAGATTCTGAACTAGCTCGCTATTTAGAAAATAGTGCATGCCTTTATTTTTCCTGGCAAATTGCATGACCTCACACTTACCCAAGTTATACTCCATCTGCCACTTCTTTGCTCATTCCCCTAACCTGTGCAATTCCTTCAGCAGGAGAAAGTGAGGACCACAGATGCTGGAGATCAGAGTCAAAAACTGTGGTGCTAGAAAAGCACAGCCAGTCAGGCAAACTCTGAGGAGCAGAATATTCGACGTTTCAGTCATAAAGCCTTTATCAGGAATGAAGTGGGTGGGCAGAAGGAGGTTGAGAGATGAATAGGAGAGGCTGGGACGAAGGTAGCTTGGAAAATAATGGATAAATGGAGGTGAGTGGTGCGAGTGGAAGGTGGAGTGGATAGATGGGAAGGAGGATAGACAGGTAGGACAGTTCAACAGGCGGTGCTCAGCTGGAGGGTTACATCGGAAATAAGGTGGAGGGAGAGGAGATGAGGAAGCTGGTGACATTACGCCGGATACCGTGTGGTAGAAGGGTTCCAATGTGGAAGACGTCTGGTGGCTAGAATGTGGCAAAGGAGGAAGCCAAGGACTTGCATGTCCTTGGAGGAGTGGTGGGAGAGGCGAAGTATTCAGCCACAGGGAAGTGGGGTTGTTGGGTGTGTGACGGAGAGTGTTCCCTGAACCGTTCTGCAAGTTGACGTCCTGTCTTCCCAATGTAGAGGAGACCAGGAGCAATGGACAGAGTAGATGAGGTGTTTGGATGCACAGGATCTTCTCTGCCTGATGTGGGAGGATCCTTTTGGACCTTGGATTGAGGCGAGGAGGAAGTTGTTGGCACAGGTTTCATACCTCTTGCACTGGCAAGGGAAGATGCCGGGAGTGGAAGGTGGCTTGTTGAGATGTGGGAGGGGAGACGCGTGAACCTAACGAGGGAGTGGTGAAGGGAATGGTCTCTGTAGAATTCTGATAGGGGTGGGGAGGTTAGTATATCTCTGGTGATGTGGTCTGACTGTCGATGGAAGAAATGCCGGAGGATGATGCGTTGTAACCCAAGGTTGGTGGTCTGGAAGGTGAACATCAGAGGGGTGCTAGGCGGTGCTACTGCACCCTCCTGCAGCGGAATCACCTCTTCGATGCTACCTATCCCTCTATTCCATCTTTGTACTGTTTGAACACCTAGTCAGAATGCACTCAGTTCCTTCATGTAGACCATTAATGCACAAAGCGATTTTTGTGGCCCCAACACTGAGTCTTGAAGAATACCACTTGTCAATGAATGCTTTTATCCCCACTGCCCGACAGCCATGCATCTATCCAAGCTAGCACCTTGTCTGTAACACCAGGGGCCCTAATCTTTCTCAACAATCTCCTGCGTGGCTGCAAATGTGTTGCTGGTCAAAGCACAGCAGGCCAGGCAGCATCTCAGGAATAGAGAATTCGACGTTTCGAGCATAAGCCCTCGAAACGTCGAATTCTCTATTCCTGAGATGCTGCCTGGCCTGCTGTGCTTTAACCAGCAACACATTTGCAGCTGTGATCTCCAGCATCTGCAGACCTCATTTTTTACTCTAAGATAATCTCCTGCGTGGCACTTTATCAAAGGATTTTAAAGAAACAGGTGGATAACATCTACTGGATCTCTTTGGTCAAATCTGCTCGTTACTCCCTCAAAGTATTCCAGCTGGGCATGACCTCCCATTGATGAAACAATGCTGACTTTGCACTATTTTGCTATATACTTTCAAATATTCAGAAATCCCATCCTTCACGATGGATTCCAGTATGTTTCCCACAAACAAGGTTAGGCTAATCAGTCTGTAATTTTCCATCTTTTGCCTAACTCCCTTATTAAATGGAGTGTCATGTTAGCAATTTTCCAGCCATTCCTGATTTTAGTCATTCCTGAAAGATTACCACTTTCACTTTCACTACCTCTTCCGCTATCTCCCTTACAATGCTGGGGTGTAGTCTATATGGTTCAGGTGATTTATCCAAATTCAGGGCATTCAGTTTTCTAGCATGTTCTTCTTAGTGATGGCCACCATATTCAGCTCTGCCCTCTTAATCTCTTCAATGTTTGGGAAATTACTCGTGTCTTCCACCATGTACATTGAATGCTTAGTTGCTCATTTGTTTCTTTGTTTTCCACTACTGTCTCTCCAGCATCATTTTCCAGTGGTCCATATTCACTTGTCCCTCTCTTTTGCACTTTATATATCTAAAGATCCTCTTACAGTCTCCTTTGTATTATTGGTTAGCTTACCTCCATATCTAATCTTCTCTGTCCTTTTTTCCCGTCTGTTAGTCTTTGTAAGTTTCCATTTCTCTACTTTCCCACTGCCCCTCACCACATTATATGCTTGCTCTTTTGCTTGTATGCAATCCCTGACTTCCGTCGTCAGTCCTGGCTGTCTCATTCTCCCTGTACCATGCCTCTATTCCTCGGCAACAATCTCTGCTGTGTCTCCTGAATTAATCTTGGAATCTGCTGCCATTGCTGTTCCCCTGTCTTTCATGCTTGATCCCTCTCCCAGTCAATTCTACCCAGCTTCTCCCTTATGCCTCTGTAGTTACCTTATACTGTTACCTCTGATTCTATCTTCTCTCTCTCAAATTGCAGAATAAATTCAATCATGTTCTGATTATTGCTTCCGAAGTTTACCTTCCCCTAATCTCCATTACGAATCCTGCGTCATTAAATCCAGTATCATCTGTTCCCGAGTGGGGTCCACCAGAAGTTGCTCCAAAAAGCCATCTCATAAACATTCCTAAAATTCCTTTTCTTGTGAACCACTACAAATCTGATGTGACCAGTGCCCCTGCATACTGAAATCACCCATGAGTACTGTACTTTGCCGTTCCTTCACATCTTTATTATCTCCTGGTCTACCTTGTGCCCCAGGTCCTGACTACTCTTTGGAGCCCTGTACAAGACTTCAACTGTGGTTGTCTTACCTTTGTAGTTCCTCAATTCTACCCACGCAGATTCTACACCATCTGACCTTACTTCCTTTCTTACAATTGATTTAATCTCATTTCTTACTAATAATGCAAATCCATTCCCTCTGCCCACCGGCATATCTTTTCGATAGGATAAATATCCTTAAATATTCCGATGCCCATCTCTTCCTACCTGCTGACTTAATTCTGTGCCACAAGCTCATTTACCTTATTCCTTATACAGCATGCATTCAGTTGTAACCCCTTCAGTCCTGCATTAACCGTCCCTCTTCTCATTGTCATTCATTTGTGCAGTGTGCTTGAAGTTTGATATGTTAAACATTTCCAGATGCTCTATCCTATTTGTGTATGTGCTGAAGATTTTAATAACATCTCCTGAGTTCTGTACTCTTATCTCGTCTTTTACTTCGGCTTTTCTAATTAAACCATATTACTGCACCCCCACCCCGCACACAAACACACTCCTAATCAGTTTAAAGCTCTGTCTACAGTCCTAGTAAGGAATCACTCGGATTCTGGTCCCAGCACGGTTCAGATGACGACTGTCCCATCGGAGCAGGTCCTTTCTTCCTCAGTCATAAAATGCGTTTATTCAACACAAATACAAGGATAAAAAAAGCTTTTCTGTATCTATCAAAATACGAAAACTACAAAAAGACAATATTGTTAAAATACACTTGCTATTTGGAACTATATAAATTGGAATGTGAATTACAGAACCATGGAAGTGGTGTACAAACTTTATCAATCATTATTTGACCCACAGCTGCGATCTTGATTTCCCCTCTGCCAGTGATTCCCTTCACTGAGATTCCACCCTGCCTCTCACGCAGTGTCTAGAGGGGCTACAAGTTCCTGTTGGCCCAGAATATTTAAAATAATCCACCTTCTCCCTGGAACCAATCTATTGGTCTATTGAATTGTGTTTCGCTGTCAGCTACTCAACTCTGGGATGTTATTGGCGATAAATGATCTGGGATGACAGCCAGTATCAGCATGGTGCTCACAGGGTATGGCACCAGACAAAGGGCTTACTGCGAGAGTTCCTAAAAAACGTTTCTGTATATTTCTCCTCATGCTGTCTCCTGATCTAACTTCACATTCGTCTGACACGCATTGCTCTCATTCACTCTGTCGCTCATTTGTTCACTCTGTTTATCTCATTTCACTGTCTTTCTCTCTGTTTATTTCTCTCCCTCTCAGTCTAGCTCCGATCATTCCCTCTATTTCCAAGTTGTCAGGTTGGAGAGCTCATGGACACATGGTGGGCTGAATGGCCTCCTTCTGTGTTGTATTAATTCTGAAGTTCTCTGACCCACAGTAACAAGTTTTGGTGCCAGGAGAGACAGGCTGGTCCAGTGAAGGACACAGTGGACAATTAACCATTATCTCTTCGTATTTTCTGACATGCAGCAACATTGAAATATCAGTTCAAACAAACAGATTCCTCATATTAAAATCAGCACACTTCAGTCTGACAGGCCACTGTGTTCAGTACCCTCTGTTTTGTTTTTTCGGTCTTAGCTGTACTGGGATTAGTTTCCAACTCCCCCTCAGTCACTGTACCTTTGGACCTACTGCTGTGGTTGCACACACCCCTCCCGCCACATACTAGTTTAAACCCTCGTAAAGACAATAGCTAACCTGTCTACTAGGAGATTGCTGCCAATTCAACTCCATCCTGTCCATCTTGTTTATGTCCTACCAACCCGGGAATCCCAATGATTCACATATCGGAGATTGTTATCAGTTCATGTGCATCCCGTCCTTCTTGTGTGTATCCTATTTACCTGCGAATCCAATAACCCACATATCGTAAATTGCTGCCAGTTCAACTCCATCCTGTCCATCTTGTTTATGTCCTACCAACCCGGGAATCCCAATGATCCACATATCGGAGATTGTTGTCAGTTCATGTGCATCCCGTCCTTCTTGTGTGTATCCTACTGACCCGTGAATCCCAATAATCCACATATCGCAAATTGCTGCCAGTTCAGGTTCATACCGTCCTTTTTGTGTATATCCTCCCCACTCGGGAATCCCAATGATCCCCATATCGGAAGTGCTGCCTCCCCAACCGTGTATTTAACTGCGCTACCTTACGATTCCTAACCTTACTCGCACGTGACATATTCTAATATGGCCAAAATATCCTTCCAGCACAACTCCAGCAAGGCCTTTTCTTTAAACTGATAATAAAAACTTAAGTGTGACGTCAGGAAAGTGAGACCACTGAATCAGTCCAATCACCACCGGACCTGATATCCATCCCCGCCACCAAATGGGCCATCTATTTGCAGATGGATGAGGATAAACAGAAGGTTAGAAAATGTCAGAGCAGATGGATGTAATTCAGCCTGTTTACTTAGCTTTACTATTCAGTTGGATTCTAGTTATTCTGTTCCTTTCAATGATAGGATCTTTACCCAGCATCCCCAGCGGGTCAGAAAGTTCCCAGTGTCGTTGTGTGCACAGTCCTGCGAAGGGAGTATCGAGTGCCAGGCAATGGGGTGTGGGGAGTCCCAGGGGTGGCATAAGGAAATGCTGCTTGTAGTGCCAATCTACTGAGGGAACTGAGAGAGATGGACTGGGCATCCAGGGACACTGCACTCAGACATGTGACCGGGCACGATTCCTTAACACCCAGAGGAAACCACGAACCACGGCTGCTTTTACAAAAACCTGTCACATTTGCTGCATTTCTCAATCGAACTAAAGCAAAAATACTGTAGATGGTAGAAATCTGAAGCAAACACAGAGACATACTGTGGAGAGAGAAAAGAATTAAGGCTCCCAATGCAGGCACGTGAAGAATGTACAAAGTCCACACAGACAGGGTCCAGAGATTGGAAATGAACCCGAGTCCCAAGCACTGTGAGGCAGCATTGCCTGTATCACCATGCTGCCCAGTGCTGGATACTTGGGGATAGTACAGTTAAAAGCATCAGATACTGTTCTCCGTGATCGGGATTAAGAGTTCTGAAGGTTGTGTTGCTTACATGGTGCTCGGGTTTGGGATATATCATCTGGGTTGCAGAACTTGGAGCGGGAGGGGAATGATCCAGTGGTCAGGGTCCATGTAGGTACCAACAGCTGGACAAACAAATGACAATGAGAAGAGTGCCAGGTAATACAATACTGAACTGTGCATACAATATAAGGAATAAGGTAAATGAGCTTGTGACTCATCCATAAATTGGCAGGTCCGACATAGTGGGCATTACAGTGACATCGGTGCAAGAGGATCAGGATTGGGAGCAGAATATTCAAAGATATTCATCCTGTGGAAAAGATAGGCAGGTGGGCAGAGAGACACAGTTGTCTGAGTATTAAGAATGGAATTGAATCAATAATCAATAATACGAAATTAAATAAAGTCAGATGGTGTAGAATCTGTTTCTGTAGAATTGGGGTATCAAAAATGTGAAATAATGCAGTTGGAGTCATATACAGGGAGCTGTGGTGTAAGATACACCAAGAGCTAGAAAGATCTGTAGGAAAGGCAAAGTTACAGTGATCATGTGGGATTTTATTAAACAGATGGACTGGGAATTCAGATTGATAGTGGTTGGCAGGAAAATGAATGTGTGGGAGTTGCATGAGATGGCTTTTTGGAGCAGATTGTGCAGGCAGACTAGGGGAGGGGAGCTTAAGGTGACAGTGAACATAATATGATGAATTTACTCTGCACTTTCAGATGGAGAAGGTAGAATCAAAAGTAACGGTATTACAGCTGAATAAAGACAATTACAGAGACTTGAGTGAGGAGCTGGGTAGAATTGACTGTGAGACGGGCCCAGCAGGAAAGACAGTGCAACAGCAATGGCAGGAGTTTTTTTGGAGTAATTCAGGATAAAGCAGGGATTTATCCTGAGGAAAAAGAAGCTTGTATTGGGAGGATGGGACAACCACAGCTGACTAGGGAAGTTAGGTATAGCAGAAAAGCAAAAGAGAAATGATATAATGTGGCAAAGTGCAGTGGGAAACCTGAGGATTGGAAAGCTTACAAAGACAAAACAGAGGGCAAACAAAATCAAATAAGGAGGGAGATTATTAAATATGGGGGTAAGCTAGCCAGTAATGTAAAAGAAGACTGTAACAGTTTCTTTCGATATATAAAGCAAAAGAAAAGCGGCAAAAGTGAACATTGGACTGCTGGAAAATGATACTGGAGAGATAGCAGTAGGGAATGATAAAATGCCCAAGGAACTGAATAATTACTTTGCATCATCTTTCATGGTGGAAGTCACGAGCAATACCTTAAAGATTCAAGAGATTGAGGAGCCAGAGCTGCGTATGATGGCCACCACCATGGAGAACATTCTAGTAAAAAATGTAATGGCCCGAAGGTGGGTAAATAACCTTTACCAGATGTACTACATCCCAGTATTATAAGGGAGATAGCTGAAGAGGGAGTGGAGCCAATTGTGGTGATCTTTCAGGAACTACTAGAGTAAGGAATGATCCCAGAGCACAGGAAACCCATTAACGTGACACCCCTTTTTAACAAGAGAGTAAGGAAAAAGACAAAAAAAAACAACAACCATGAATAGTTTAACCTCTGCCGTGGGTAAGATCCTGGAATCCATTGTGAAGGATGAGATTTCTGAATACTTGAAAATGTTTGGTAAATTAGGGCAAATTCAGCATGATTTCATCAAGGCAAGTTATTGCCTGACAAATCTATTTGACGTCTCTGAAGAGGAAATGAGCAGCTCGACCAAGCACAGGCAATGGATGTAATCCACCTGGAATTGAAGAAGGCCTTTGACAAGGTGTCACACAGGCGATTACTGAGTATGATAAGGGTCCGTGGTGTTAGAGGCAAGGCAGTGGCATGGATAGAAGCTTGTCTGTTTGGCAGGAAGCAGAGAGTGGGGATAAAATAGTAATTTTCAGGATGGCAGCCTGGGACAAGTGCTGATCCAGAATGCTCAGTGTTGGAATCATAACTTTTTATTGTTATACTAACAATCCAGATGAGGGAATTCAGGGCACACTGGCTAAGTTTGCAAATGATACAAAGATAGGCAGATGGACAGATCGTATTGAGGAAGCGGAGAGAATGAACAAGGATTTGGGCAGGTAAAGAGATAGTCAGATGCATTCCAACGTTGGAAAGTGTGAGGTCATGCACTTTGACACGAAGAATAGAGGCATGGTCTATTTTCTAAATGGTGAGAAAATTCTGAAATCTGAAGTGCAAAGGGACTTGGGAGTTCTAGTGCAGGGTTCTCTCAAGGTCAGCTTGCAGGTTGAGGCAGTAGTTAGGAGGGCAATTTCAATTATGATTGGGAGCATTGAATATAAGAACTGACCATAGAATGGTGAATCGTTGAAATTTATTGCCATAGAAGGCTGTGGGGGCAGGTCATTGAGTATATTTGACATGGAGATCTATAGTCTTTGATTATCCAGGGGATAAAGGGTTATGGGGAGAAGGACGGAGAATGGGTTTGAGAAACCTATCGACGATGAATGAAAGACGGAGCAGACCCGATGGGTTAACTGTCCTAATTTATGCTCCAATGTCTTATAAACTTCTTTTCTAAACCTTAAGGAAGTACCCTGCATCTCTGAGAAGATAGATTCATGTTCTTCATGAAAGTCAGAAGCTGTTGGGAATAGTTAACTGTTTTAGAATGAAGGTATTGTGGGTACTGTTGGGGTGGTGGATAAAATGGCATTCAGTGCAGGATCACACACCAACTGCACTGTATTAATGTGAGGAGAGTTTATTCAAAACTTGGACCTCTCCGTCTCTCTCAGTGGGGAGTAGGGGTTGGGGTCGATGGGGGTAACATCCGCCCAGGCACTTAAACTATCCCGAATCATACATCCTGAGTGAAATAGCAGTCATGGAATTAATCACCTTCTCATTGTCTGTTTAGAATATAAGAAGTGATTGTCCATAACTCTCAGGGTTCACTGCAATCACCTCTTATTCTCTCACAGCGCTGGAGATCAACCTTCACTCACTCCTCATGATGCCATCAGCCCAGGGATTAATCTGGTGAAACTCCTCTTCACTCTCTGTGTGGTAAGGAGATCACTCCTTATATGGAAAGAAATCTGTCCACAATATCCCAAATACTGCCTCAACAACACTCTCAGGTTTGATCACAATAATTCCTTTCCCTCACTTAGCTGGCTCCATTTCTTTCGTGTGAGACAGGAAGCCATTCATTTCCAATGCACTGCCACTGATGTAGAATTTAAAAACTGCTTCACATCTGTAGGTCAGCATTAATAAAGCAAGCACCAGAGGTGCCCATGGAGATGGACATCACTCTTGGCAGAGACCCAAACACAAAGAATACATCTAAAACAGTGAATGTCTACCTAACTGAATAGAAATGAGCCGTTGGAATATGGGATGCAGGCAGAGGAAGGGAACTACCTTTCCTTTTGTTCTCCCGTCACAGGATGTGTGCGACCATGGTCAGGCCAGCATGTTATGCTGATCTTGAACTGAGTGTCTGGTTCAGCTGTTCCACAGGACAGTAAATAGTAAAACAAATTGCCGTGGGTTTGCAGTTAAACAGAGACTTGACCAGAGAAAGATGACCCACTGCTTTCTCTAATGGGCATAAGGCAAGTCGATATCAACAGATTATTATTCTGTGGTTCTGGAATACGAGCCAATGACGTGACCCACCATACACTGTCTGCCCATCTTTCAGATTTTGTGCAGAGAACAAGTTAATCATCTCAAGTGCAATTATTTGGCAATGGACACGTGGTTAGAATGGGACTTGAAACAGATGTATCTGGAATTAACAAAGGCACAAACGGTGCTTTATTCAGGAATTGAACTGAGGCTGAGGAGGAGACTAGGACGTCTTAATGGTGGTATTGGAAAGGATTGGTATGTGGAGAGGGTATGGAGATGTACAGTTTGCAGGAGAAAATGAATCAAAGAAGTTGAGAACAGTGTGTTTTACCCTCGCGTATTGGGGAGAAATTTGTAAATAATAGTTTGCTAGTTTTAATTTCTAAGGAATGGAATCTTTGATTGAAGCTGAAAATGTTGGCTTGCACCTTTCCAAAATCTACATATAATGAGCATCGATTCAGTTCAGACCCTTTCACTAAACAGACAGAGTGACTTACCAGGAACACCAACTGTTGCAAGGATAGGATAGTAACCAGCTTGAATAACCATCAGTACATCTTCAATCCGCGATGCTAATGATATCAAGGCTGGGAAAGCCAGTACAGACCATAGGATAAACTCCTATCCATTGTTGGGACATTCCAGTCTAATGTTCCCAGATTCCCATCTCTCCTGTCCTTCTCTCTGAAGCTGCTAATCCCTGTTACTGCTGTTGGCCATGCTTCCGCTCATACTATGGGATACAACACTGAAAGCATGCCCTTATTGATAAAAGAGAGGAACTCTCTAAGGACGCATACGATCCATGGAGACTGACATCATTACAATCACTGAACAAATATCTCCAGTTAACCCCTTTGAATTCAATGTTACTTTATTAACATTCAAAATAACGTTGAACATTTATTCATTCGGGGTGTGATATGGGTATGACTGAAGGAAGGAATGTTGAAGATGTCAGATTGTTTGTGTGTAATCATTCAGTCAGCCTTGGATATGGAAGTAATGCCAGAAATTTAACGAAACATAAACATGCTTCTCTGTTCATATGTACAGAAATAAATCCCATAACTACTGATCAGTCATTGCAAAATCAGTAAAACATTGAGAAAACATCTGTCATCCATGATCTGAGAGCAAAATGTGCCAATAGAAACGTGGGTTACAACAAACAAACAGCATGGATACTTTAACAGCGAATTGAACATGACAAACACAGTTCAGATTGTTATTCCAGGATCAGAGAGGGTAGCTTGGGTCATGCTGCTGATGTTATCGATGTTAATGCACTGTCATGAAGTGTCACTTCATGGACTTCGATTACATTGTGATTATAATATTGGTGAAAAGACAGAAGATGGAGAGGACTGGGGGACATGGCTGATTAGACTGGGTGGAGGGACAGTGATGTTCCCCAGTTACCAGAATTGCAATGTTACTCTTTATAACTCATATGAAGAACAGATTCAAGAATACATCTACAATGAGGAATTAGCAGAGATAATATTAATGAAATGCGTTTACGCAATATAAAATATAGGAACAAAATGATTTTGTGCACCCACAATGTAACCCTCCTTACTCATCTACCAACTGCAGATGTATATGTCCATGACAGTATCGGTAAAAGTGACCACCACACCGTCCTTGTGGAGACGAAGTCTATTGTCTCCATAAGCTCTAATGTGTTGTGTGGCACTATCACCATGCTAAATGGCACAACTTTTAGCAGATCTAGCAACTCAAGACTGTCCGTCCATAAGACACTGTGAACCATCAATAGCAGCAGAACTATACTCCAGCATAATCTGTAACATCACGGCCCAGCATTCCCCCACTCAACCATTACCATCAATCCAGAGAATTAACCCTGGTTCAATGGAGAATGCAGGATGGCATTCCAGGAACAGAACCAGGAATATATAAAGATAAAATGTTCATCTGCTGAAGCTTCCAAGCATAAATACCTGCTTGCCAGATAGCATAAACAGCAAGGGACAGACAGAGCTTAGCGATCACAGAACCAATGCATCAGATTTAAGCTCTGCAGTCCTGCTAATCTGAACATGAATGGTGACGGACGATTAAACAACTCACCAGAGCAGGAGTCTCCACAAATATACCCAACCTCAATGATGGAAGAACCCAGCACATCAGTGCAAAATATAAGGCTGAAGCTTTCATTGCAATCTTCAGTCAGAAGTTTTGAGTGGGTGATCCATTTCGGCCTCCTCCGGTGGTCCCCATCGTTACAGATAGCAGCCTTCAGCAAATTCGATTAACTGATATCAAGAAACGTTTGAAGGCACTGGATACTGCAACGGCTATAGGCCCTGATAACATGCTGGCAATAGTCCTGAAGACTTGTGCTCCAGAACATCACGCTCCCCTAGCCAAGCTGTTCCAGTGTGTTTACAAACCAACAATGGGGAAAAACGGCTCAAGTGTGTTCTCTACATAAAACGCAGGACAATTTCTACCCATCCTAATACCGCCTTATCAGTCTCCTCTCCATCATCAGCAAAATCATGGAAGGTGTCATAAACAGTGCTATCAAAATGCACCTGCTCAAAACTAACCTGCTCAGTGACGCCCAGTTTGGGTTTTGCCAGGATCACTCAGCTCCTGACCTCGTCACAGCCTTGGTTCAAACATAGAAAAAGGTACTGAATTCCAGCCCTTGACATTAAGGCTGCATTCTGCCAACTGTGACATCAAGGACCCCAAGCAAAAATGGTACCGCGGGCCAACACTCTGTTATAGGAGTCATACCTGACAGATAGAAAGATGGTCATTGTTGTTGGAAGTCAGTCGTCTCAGCTCCAGAAAATCTCCCCAGTAGTCCCTTAGAATAATGTCCTAGGTCCAAACATCTTCAGATGCTTCAACAATGACCTTCCTTCCATCATAAGGTGAGAAGTGGGGATATTCGATGATGACAGCACAATGTTCAGCACCATTCGCAAATGCTCAGATACGGAAGCAGGCCATGCCCAAAGCAACAATATCTGGGCAAGTAACATTTGCGCCACATAAGTTCAGACAATGACTGTCATCATTGAGAAACAATATAACCACTTTGTATTCAGCAGCATTATCAGCACTAATCTCCCCCACTATCAATATTCTGGGGGGTTTCATTGACCAGAAACTCAACTGGACTCGCCACATGAATGTAACAGCAGATCAGTGGCTAGGAATACTGCACGAGAAACTCACCTCCTGACTATCTATAGCCTGTCCATTATCTACAAGGCACAAGTCAGGAATGAGATGGAATGTCCACACTTGCATGACAAAACAGCCTATTTGATTTGCACCACATCCACAAGCATTCACTCCTTTCACCATGGTCACTCAGGAGCAGCAGTGTGCACTATCTACAAGACACACTGGAGAAATACCCAAAGATCCTCAGACAGCTCTTTCTAATGCATCAGAATTAAGCTCTGCAGTCCTGCTAATCTGATCGTAAATGGTGGCGGACGATTAAACAACTCCATTTGGAATGACAAGGGCAGTAAACTTTTGCGAACAGCACCATCTTCCAATTCCCCTCCAAAAGAGTCAACATCCTGTTTTGGATACGCATTGCCGTTCCTTCACTATTGCTGCGTGAAAACCCTGGAATTCCCTCTTTAGTCACTAGTGGGTCACCGCACAGCAGGTAGGTTGCAGCAGTTCGAGAAGGAAGCTCAGCATCACCTTCTCAAGGGAAACTGGGGACGGGCAACTGGCAGAGGTATTCACATACAATTTCAACTTTGTACACTCCAAGACAACACCGGTATCTCCAAATCACAACACCGTAACACGGCTGTGCCCTCAGCCGCCTACTGTACTCCCTGTTCACACACGGCTGTGTCCACAGTCCCCTACTGCACTCCCTGAACACACACGGCTGTGTTCTCAGCCCCCAACTGCACTCCCTGTATACACAGGATTTTGTCCTGAGCCCCCTACTGTACTCCCTGTACACAAACAGCTGTGTCCTGAGCCCCCTACTGTACTCCCTGTACACACACGACTGTGTCCTCAGCCCCCTACTGTACTCCCTGTACACACAGGACTTTGTCCTCAGCGCCCTACTGTATTTCCTGTACACACACAGCTGTGTCCCTCAGTCCCTGACAGTACTCCCTGTACACAAACGGCTGTGTCCCTCAGCCCCCATTTGTACTCCCTATACAACCACGGCTGTGTCTTCAGCCCCCTACTGTACTCCCCGTAGACACACGGCTGTGTCACTCAGCCCCTACTGTACTCCCTGCACACACACGGCTGTGTCCTTCAGCCCCCGACTGTACTCCCTGTACACACACGGCTGTGTCCCTCAGCCCCCGACTGTACTCCCTGTACACACACGGCTGTGTCCCTCAGCCCCCTACTGTACTCCATGTAGACACACGACAGTGTCACTCAGCCCACAACTGTACTCCCTGTACACACACGGCTGTGTCGTTAGCCACCTACTGTACTCCCTGTACACCGTTGGCTGTGTCCTCAGCCCCATACTGTACTCCCAGTACACACACAGCTGTGTCCTTCAGCCCCCTACTGTACTCCCTGTACACTCACGGCTGTGTCCCCCAGGCACCTACTCCAAGCCATGTAAATACTCGGCTGTGTCACTCTGCCACCTACTGTACTCCCTGTACACACACGGCTGTATCTCTCAGCCCCCTACTGTATTCCGGTACACACACAGCTGTGTCCTAAGCACCCTACTGTACGCCATGTAGACACACGGCAGTGTCACTCAGCCCACAACTGTACTCCCTGTACACACACGGCTGTATCCCTCAGCCACCTACGTATTCCATGCACACACACGGCTATGTACTCAGCCCCCTACTGTACTCCCTGTACACACACAGCTGTGTCACTCAGCCCCCAACTGCACTCCCTGTGCAAGAACGGCTGTGTACCTCTGCCCCCTACTGTACTCCATGAACACACACGGCTGTGCCCTCAGCCCCCTACTGTACTCCCTCTACACACACGGCTGTGTTCTCAGCCCCCAACTGTACTCCCTGTATGCACAGGATGTTGTCCTGAGCCCCCTACTGTACTCCCTGTACATACACGGCTGTGTCCTGCACCCCCTACTGTACTCCCTGAACACACACGGCGGTGTCCTTAGACCCCTACTGTACTCCCTGCACACACAGGACTTTGTCCTCAGCCCCCTACTGTATTTCCTGTACACACACGGCTGTATCCATCAACCACCTACGTATTCACTGCACACACAGGTCTTTGGCCTCAGCCCCCTACTGCATTCCCTGTACACACACAGCTGTGTCCCTCGGCCCCTTTTGTACTCCTTATACAACCACGGCTGTGTCCTCAACCCCCTACTGTACTCCCCGTAGACACACAGCTGTGTCACTCAACCCCTACTGTCCTCCCTGCACACACACAGCTGTGTCCACAGTCCCCTACAGCACTTCCTCAATACACACGGCTCTGTCCTCAGCCCCCTACTGTACTCCCTGTACACACAGGATTTTGCCCTCAGCCCCATACTCTTCTCAATGTACACACTCGGCTGTGTCCTCAGCCCCCTACTGTACTCCCTGTACACACACGGCTGTGCCCCTCAACCCCTACTGTACTCCCTGTACACACACGGGCTGTGTCGTTAGCCATCTACTGTACTCGCTGTACACACAGGACTTTGTCCTCAGCCCTCTACTGTATTCCCTGTACACACACGGCTGTATCCCTCAGCCCCCTACTGTACTCCCTGTACAAACACGGCCGCGTTCCTCAGCCCCCTACTGTACTCCCTGAACACAAACGGCTGTGTCTCTCAGCCCCCTACTGTACTCCATGTAGACACACGGCAGTGTCACTCAGCTCACAACTGTACTCCCTGTACACCGACGGCTGTGTCCTCAGCCCCATACTGTACTCTGAGTACACACACGGCTGTGTCCCTCAGTTCCCGAAAGTACTTCTTGTACACTCACGACTGTGTCCCTCAGCCCCATACTGTACTCTCAGTACACACACGGCTGTGTCCCTCAGTTCCCGAAAGTACTTCTTGTATACACACGGCTGTGTCCCTCAGCCCGCTACCGTACTCCCTGTATACACACAGCAGTGTCCCGCAACCCCCTACTGTACTCACTGTACACACACGGCTGTGTCTCTCAGCCCCCTACGTACTCCCTGTAGACACACAGGTGTGCCCTCAGCCCCCTACTGTACTCCCTGCACACACACGGCTGTGTCCTCAGCCCCCTACTGTACTCCCTGAAAACCCACGGCTGTGTGATCAGCCTCCTACTGTATTCCCTGTACACCCACGGCCGTGTCCTCAGCCCCCTACTGTACTCCCTGTACACACAGGATTTTGCCCTCAGCCCCATACTCTTCTCAATGTACACACTCGGCTGTGTCCTCAGCCCCCTACTGTACTCCCTGTACACACACGGCTGTGCCCCTCAACCCCTACTGTACTCCCTGTACACACACGGGCTGTGTCGTTAGCCATCTACTGTACTCGCTGTACACACAGGACTTTGTCCTCAGCCCTCTACTGTATTCCCTGTACACACACGGCTGTATCCCTCAGCCCCCTACTGTACTCCCTGTACAAACACGGCCGCGTTCCTCAGCCCCCTACTGTACTCCCTGTACACACACAGCTGTGTCGTTAGCCACCTACTGTACTCCCTGCACAAACAGGACTTTGTCCTCAGCCCCCTACTGTATTCCCTGTAGACACACGGCTGTGTCCCGCAGCCCCCCACTGTACTCCCTGTACACACACGGCTGTGTCCCTCAGCCCCTACTGTACTCCCTGAATACAAACGGCTGTGTCTCTCAGCTCCCTACTGTACTCCCTGTACACACACGGCTGTGTCTCTCAGCTCCCTACTGTACTCCTGTATACACACACAGCTCTGTCCTAAGCCTCCTACTGTACTCCATGTAGACACACGGCTGTATCCCTCAGCCACCTACGTATTCACTGCACACACTGGACTTTGTCCTCAGCCCCCTACTGTATTTCCTGTACACACACAGCTGTGTCCCTCAGTCCCTGACTGTATTCCCTGTACACACACGGCTGTGTCCCTCAGCCCCCGACTGTACTCCCTGTACACACACGGCAGTGTCCCTCGGCCACCTACTGTACTCCCAGTACACGCACGGCTGTGTCCACAGTCCCCTACTGTACTCCCTGTACACACATGGTTGTGTCCACAGTCCCCTACTGTACTCCCTATACATGCACGGCAGTGTCCCTTAACAACTTACTGTACTCCGGTACACACACGGCTGTGTCCTCAGCCCCCTACTGTACTCCCTGTCCATACATGGCAGTGTCCCACAGCCTCCTACTGTATTCCCTGTACACACACGGCTGTGTCCCTCAGCCCCCTTCTGTACTCCCTGTACACACACGGCTGTGTCCCTCAGCCACCTACGTACTCACTGTACACACAGGACTTTGTCCTCAGCCTCCTACTGTATTCCCTGTGCACACACAGCTGTGTCCCTCAGTCCCTGACTGTACTCCCTGAACACACACGGCTGTGTCCCTCAGCCCCCGACTGTACTCCCTGTGCACAAACGGCAGTGTCCCTCAGCTCCCAAATGTACTCCCTTTACACACATGGCAGTGTCCCTCAGCCCCCTACTCTACTCCCTGTACACTAACGGCTGTGTCCACAGTTCCCTACTGTACTCCCTGTACAAACACAGCTGTGTCCCTCAGCCCACGACTGTACTCCAACTCCTCGAACTGCTGTGTACCTCTGCCCCCTACTGTACTCCCTGTACACACACAGGTGTGTCCCTCAGCCCCCTACTGTACACCATGTAGACACACGACATGTCACTCAGCCCACAACTGTACTCCCTGTACACACACGGCTGTGTCTCTCAGCCCACTACTGTACTCCTGTATACACACACAGCTCTGTCCTAAGCCCCCTACTGTACTCTATTTAGACACACGGCTGCATCCCTCAGCCACCTACGTATTCACTGCACACACTGGACTTTGTCCTCAGCCCCCTACTGTATTCCCTGTACACACACGGCTGTGTCCCTCAGTCCCTGACTGTACTCCCTGGACACACACGGCTGTGTCACTCAGCAAACAACTGTACTCCCTGTACTCGCACGGCTGTGTCCCTTAGCCCCCTACTGTACTCCCTGTACACACACGGCTGCGTCCCTCGGTCCCCCGCTGTACTCATTGTAGACACACGGCTGTGCCCTCAGCAACCTACTGTACTCCCTGAAGACACACGGCTGTGTCCTAAGCCCCCTACTGTACTCCCTGTACACACAGGATTTTGTCCCTCAGCCCCCTACTGTACTCCCTGAACACCCACGGCTGTGTCCCTCAGACCCCGACTGAATTCCCTGTACACCCACGGCTGTGTCCTCAGCCCCCTACTGTACTCCCTGTACACACACAGCTGTGTCCCTCAGCCACCTACTGTACTCCCTGAACAAAAACGGCTGTGTCTCTCAGCCCACTACTGTACTCCTGTATACACACACAGCTCTGTCCTAATCCTCATACTGTACTCCATGTAGACACACGGCTGTATCCCTCATCCACCTACGTATTCACTGCACACACTGGACATTGTCCTCAGCCCCCTACTGTATTCCCTGTACACACACAGCTGTGTCCCTCAGTCCCTGACTGTACTACCTGAACACACACGGCTGTGTCCCTCAGTCCCTGACTGTACTCCCTGTACACAAACGGCAGTGTCCCTCAGCCCCCAAATGTACTCCCTGTACACACACGGCAGTGTCCCTCAGCCCCCTACTCTACTCCCTGTAAACTCATGGCTGTGTCCACAGTCCCCTACTGTACTCCCTGTACACGCACGGCTGTGTCCTCAGCCCCCTACTGTACTCCCTGTACACACACAGCTGGGTCCCTCAGCCCACGACTGTACTCCAGGTGGTCGAACGGCTGTGTACCTCTGCCCCCTACTGTACTCCCTGTACACACATGGCTGTGTCCCTCGGCCACCTATTGTACTCCCTGTACCCGCACGGCCGTCTCCCTCACCCCCTACTCTACTCCCTGGACACATACGGCTGCGTCCTCAGCCCCCTACTGTACGCCCTGTACACTCACGACTGTGTCCTCAGCCCCCTACTGTACTCCCTGTACACACACCGTTGTGTCCCTCAGCCCCCTACTGTACTCCCTGAAGACACACGGCTGTGCCCTCAGCCCCCTACTGTACTCCCTGAAGACACACGGCTGTGTCCTAAGCCCCCTACTGTACTCACTGTACACACAGGATTTTGTCCTGAGCCCCCTACTGTACTCCCTGTACACTCACGGCTGCGTCCTCAGCCCCCTACTGTACTCCCTGTACAAACAGGACTTTGTCACAAGTCCCCGACTGTATTCCCTGTACACACACGGCTGTGTCCCTCAGCCCCCTACTGTACTCCCTGTACACACACGGCTGTGTCCCTCAGCCCCCTACTGTACTCCCTGAACACAAACGGCTGTGTCTCTCAGCCCACTACTGTACTCCTGTATACACACACAGCTCTGTCCTGATCCTCATACTGTACTCCATGTAGACACACGGCTGTATCCCTCAGCCACCTACGTATTCACTGCACACACTGGACTTTGTCCTCAGCCCCCTACTGTATTCCCTGTACACACACAGCTGTGTCCCTCAGTCCCTGACTGTACTCCCTGTACACAAACGGCTGTGTCCCTCAGCCCCCGACTGTATTCCCTGTACACACACGGCTGTGTCCCTCAGCCCCCTACTGTACTCCCTGTACACACACGGCTGTGTCCCTCAGCGCCCTACTGTACTCCCTGAACACAAACGGCTGTGTCTCTCAGCCCACTACTGTACTCCTGTATACACACACAGCTCTGTCCTCATCCTCACACTATACTCCATGTAGACACACGGCAGTATCCCTCAGCCACCGACGTATTCACTGCACACACTGGACTTTGTCCTCAGCCCCCTACTGTATTCCTTGTACACACACAGCTGTGTCCCTCAGTCCCTGACTGTACTACCTGTACACACACGGCTGTGTCCCTCAGCCCCCAACTGTACTCCCTGTACACACACGGCAGTGTCCCTCAGCCCCCAAATGTAATACCTGTACACACACGGCAGTGTCCCTCAGCCCCCTACTCTACTCCCTGTAAACTCATGGCTATGTCCACAGTCCCCTACTGTACTCCCTGTACACGCACGGCTGTGTCCTCAGCCCCCTACTGCACTCCCTGTACACACACAGCTGTGTCCCTCAGTCCACAACTGTACTCCAGGTGTTCGAACGGCTGTGTACCTCTGCCCCCTACTGTACTCCCTGTACACACACGGCTGTGTCCCTCGGCCACCTATTGTACTCCCTGCACCCGCACGGCCGTCTCCCTCACCCCCTCCTCTACTCCCTGTACACACACGGCTGTGTCCTCAGCCCCCAACTGTACTCCCTGTACACTCACGGCTGTGTCCTCAGCCCCCTACAGTACTCCCTGTACACACACCGCTGTGTCCCTCAGCCCCCTACTCTACTCCCTGTACACTCAGAATTCGTCCTCAACCCCCTTCTGTACTCCATGTACACACTCGGCTGTGTCCTCCGCCCCCTACTCTACTCCCTGGAAACACACAGCTGTGCCCTCAGCCCCCTACTGTACTCCCTGAAGACACACGGCTGTGTCTTAAGCCCCCTACTGTACTCCCTGTACACACAGGATTTTGTCCTGAGCCCCCTACTGTACTCCCTGTACACACACGGCTGTATCCTCAGCCCCCTACTGTACTCCCTGAACACCCACGGCTGTGTGATCAGCCCCCTACTGTATTCCCTGTACACCCACGGCTGTGTCCTCAGCCCCCTACTGTACTCCCTGTACACACACAGCTGTGTCGTTAGCCACCTACTGTACTCCCTGTACACACACAGCTGTGTCACTCAGCCCCCAACTGCACTCCCTGTGCAAGAACGGCTGTGTACCTCTGCCCCCTACTGTACTCCATGAACACACACGGCTGTGCCCTCAGCCCCCTACTGTACTCCCTCTACACACACGGCTGTGTTCTCAGCCCCCAACTGTACTCCCTGTATGCACAGGATGTTGTCCTGAGCCCCCTACTGTACTCCCTGTACATACACGGCTGTGTCCTGCACCCCCTACTGTACTCCCTGAACACACACGGCGGTGTCCTTAGACCCCTACTGTACTCCCTGCACACACAGGACTTTGTCCTCAGCCCCCTACTGTATTTCCTGTACACACACGGCTGTATCCATCAACCACCTACGTATTCACTGCACACACAGGTCTTTGGCCTCAGCCCCCTACTGCATTCCCTGTACACACACAGCTGTGTCCCTCGGCCCCTTTTGTACTCCTTATACAACCACGGCTGTGTCCTCAACCCCCTACTGTACTCCCCGTAGACACACAGCTGTGTCACTCAACCCCTACTGTCCTCCCTGCACACACACAGCTGTGTCCACAGTCCCCTACAGCACTTCCTCAATACACACGGCTCTGTCCTCAGCCCCCTACTGTACTCCCTGTACACACAGGATTTTGCCCTCAGCCCCATACTCTTCTCAATGTACACACTCGGCTGTGTCCTCAGCCCCCTACTGTACTCCCTGTACACACACGGCTGTGCCCCTCAACCCCTACTGTACTCCCTGTACACACACGGGCTGTGTCGTTAGCCATCTACTGTACTCGCTGTACACACAGGACTTTGTCCTCAGCCCTCTACTGTATTCCCTGTACACACACGGCTGTATCCCTCAGCCCCCTACTGTACTCCCTGTACAAACACGGCCGCGTTCCTCAGCCCCCTACTGTACTCCCTGAACACAAACGGCTGTGTCTCTCAGCCCCCTACTGTACTCCATGTAGACACACGGCAGTGTCACTCAGCTCACAACTGTACTCCCTGTACACCGACGGCTGTGTCCTCAGCCCCATACTGTACTCTGAGTACACACACGGCTGTGTCCCTCAGTTCCCGAAAGTACTTCTTGTACACTCACGACTGTGTCCCTCAGCCCCATACTGTACTCTCAGTACACACACGGCTGTGTCCCTCAGTTCCCGAAAGTACTTCTTGTATACACACGGCTGTGTCCCTCAGCCCGCTACCGTACTCCCTGTATACACACAGCAGTGTCCCGCAACCCCCTACTGTACTCACTGTACACACACGGCTGTGTCTCTCAGCCCCCTACGTACTCCCTGTAGACACACAGCTGTGCCCTCAGCCCCCTACTGTACTCCCTGCACACACACGGCTGTGTCCTCAGCCCCCTACTGTACTCCCTGAAAACCCACGGCTGTGTGATCAGCCTCCTACTGTATTCCCTGTACACCCACGGCCGTGTCCTCAGCCCCCTACAGTACTCCCTGTACACACACAGCTGTGTCGTTAGCCACCTACTGTACTCCCTGCACAAACAGGACTTTGTCCTCAGCCCCCTACTGTATTCCCTGTAGACACACGGCTGTGTCCCGCAGCCCCCCACTGTACTCCCTGTACACACACGGCTGTGTCCCTCAGCCCCTACTGTACTCCCTGAATACAAACGGCTGTGTCTCTCAGCCCCCTACTGTACTCCCTGTACACACACGGCTGTGTCTCTCAGCTCCCTACTGTACTCCTGTATACACACACAGCTCTGTCCTAAGCCTCCTACTGTACTCCATGTAGACACACGGCTGTATCCCTCAGCCACCTACGTATTCACTGCACACACTGGACTTTGTCCTCAGCCCCCTACTGTATTTCCTGTACACACACAGCTGTGTCCCTCAGTCCCTGACTGTATTCCCTGTACACACACGGCTGTGTCCCTCAGCCCCCGACTGTACTCCCTGTACACACACGGCAGTGTCCCTCGGCCACCTACTGTACTCCCAGTACACGCACGGCTGTGTCCACAGTCCCCTACTGTACTCCCTGTACACACATGGTTGTGTCCACAGTCCCCTACTGTACTCCCTATACATGCACGGCAGTGTCCCTTAACAACTTACTGTACTCCGGTACACACACGGCTGTGTCCTCAGCCCCCTACTGTACTCCCTGAAAACCCACGGCTGTGTGATCAGCCTCCTACTGTATTCCCTGTACACCCACGGCCGTGTCCTCAGCCCCCTACAGTACTCCCTGTACACACACAGCTGTGTCGTTAGCCACCTACTGTACTCCCTGCACAAACAGGACTTTGTCCTCAGCCCCCTACTGTATTCCCTGTAGACACACGGCTGTGTCCCGCAGCCCCCCACTGTACTCCCTGTACACACACGGCTGTGTCCCTCAGCCCCTACTGTACTCCCTGAATACAAACGGCTGTGTCTCTCAGCCCCCTACTGTACTCCCTGTACACACACGGCTGTGTCTCTCAGCTCCCTACTGTACTCCTGTATACACACACAGCTCTGTCCTAAGCCTCCTACTGTACTCCATGTAGACACACGGCTGTATCCCTCAGCCACCTACGTATTCACTGCACACACTGGACTTTGTCCTCAGCCCCCTACTGTATTTCCTGTACACACACAGCTGTGTCCCTCAGTCCCTGACTGTACTCCCTGAACACACACGGCTGTGTCCCTCAGCCCCCGACTGTACTCCCTGTGCACAAACGGCAGTGTCCCTCAGCTCCCAAATGTACTCCCTTTACACACATGGCAGTGTCCCTCAGCCCCCTACTCTACTCCCTGTACACTAATGGCTGTGTCCACAGTTCCCTACTGTACTCCCTGTACAAACACAGCTGTGTCCCTCAGCCCACGACTGTACTCCAACTCCTCGAACTGCTGTGTACCTCTGCCCCCTACTGTACTCCCTGTACACACACAGGTGTGTCCCTCAGCCCCCTACTGTACACCATGTAGACACACGACATGTCACTCAGCCCACAACTGTACTCCCTGTACACACACAGCTGTGTCTCTCAGCCCACTACTGTACTCCTGTATACACACACAGCTCTGTCCTAATCCTCATACTGTACTCCATGTAGACACACGGCTGTATCCCTCATCCACCTACGTATTCACTGCACACACTGGACATTGTCCTCAGCCCCCTACTGTATTCCCTGTACACACACAGCTGTGTCCCTCAGTCCCTGACTGTACTCCCTGTACACACACGGCTGTGTCCCTCAGTCCCTGACTGTACTCCCTGTACACAAACGGCAGTGTCCCTCAGCCCCCAAATGTACTCCCTGTACACACACGGCAGTGTCCCTCAGCCACCTACGTACTCACTGTACACACAGGACTTTGTCCTCAGCCTCCTACTGTATTCCCTGTGCACACACAGCTGTGTCCCTCAGTCCCTGACTGTACTCCCTGAACACACACGGCTGTGTCCCTCAGCCCCCGACTGTACTCCCTGTGCACAAACGGCAGTGTCCCTCAGCTCCCAAATGTACTCCCTTTACACACATGGCAGTGTCCCTCAGCCCCCTACTCTACTCCCTGTACACTAATGGCTGTGTCCACAGTTCCCTACTGTACTCCCTGTACAAACACAGCTGTGTCCCTCAGCCCACGACTGTACTCCAACTCCTCGAACTGCTGTGTACCTCTGCCCCCTACTGTACTCCCTGTACACACACAGGTGTGTCCCTCAGCCCCCTACTGTACACCATGTAGACACACGACATGTCACTCAGCCCACAACTGTACTCCCTGTACACACACGGCTGTGTCTCTCAGCCCACTACTGTACTCCTGTATACACACACAGCTCTGTCCTAATCCTCATACTGTACTCCATGTAGACACACGGCTGTATCCCTCATCCACCTACGTATTCACTGCACACACTGGACATTGTCCTCAGCCCCCTACTGTATTCCCTGTACACACACAGCTGTGTCCCTCAGTCCCTGACTGTACTCCCTGTACACACACGGCTGTGTCCCTCAGTCCCTGACTGTACTCCCTGTACACAAACGGCAGTGTCCCTCAGCCCCCAAATGTACTCCCTGTACACACACGGCAGTGTCCCTCAGCCCCCTACTCTACTCCCTGTAAACTCATGGCTGTGTCCACAGTCCCCTACTGTACTCCCTGTACACGCACGGCTGTGTCCTCAGCCCCCTACTGTACTCCCTGTACACACACAGCTGGGTCCCTCAGCCCACGACTGTACTCCAGGTGGTCGAACGGCTGTGTACCTCTGCCCCCTACTGTACTCCCTGTACACACATGGCTGTGTCCCTCGGCCACCTATTGTACTCCCTGTACCCGCACGGCCGTCTCCCTCACCCCCTACTCTACTCCCTGGACACATACGGCTGCGTCCTCAGCCCCCTACTGTACTCCCTGTACACTCACGACTGTGTCCTCAGCCCCCTACTGTACTCCCTGTACACACACCGTTGTGTCCCTCAGCCCCCTACTGTACTCCCTGAAGACACACGGCTGTGCCCTCAGCCCCCTACTGTACTCCCTGAAGACACACGGCTGTGTCCTAAGCCCCCTACTGTACTCACTGTACACACAGGATTTTGTCCTGAGCCCCCTACTGTACTCCCTGTACACTCACGGCTGTGTCCTCAGCCCCCTACTGTACTCCCTGTACAAACAGGACTTTGTCACAAGTCCCCGACTGTATTCCCTGTACACACACGGCTGTGTCCCTCAGCCCCCTACTGTACTCCCTGTACACACACGGCTGTGTCCCTCAGCCCCCTACTGTACTCCCTGAACACAAACGGCTGTGTCTCTCAGCCCACTACTGTACTCCTGTATACACACACAGCTCTGTCCTGATCCTCATACTGTACTCCATGTAGACACACGGCTGTATCCCTCAGCCACCTACGTATTCACTGCACACACTGGACTTTGTCCTCAGCCCCCTACTGTATTCCCTGTACACACACAGCTGTGTCCCTCAGTCCCTGACTGTACTCCCTGTACACAAACGGCTGTGTCCCTCAGCCCCCGACTGTATTCCCTGTACACACACGGCTGTGTCCCTCAGCCCCCTACTGTACTCCCTGTACACACACGGCTGTGTCCCTCAGCGCCCTACTGTACTCCCTGAACACAAACGGCTGTGTCTCTCAGCCCACTACTGTACTCCTGTATACACAAACAGCTCTGTCCTAATCCTCACACTATACTACATGTAGACACACGGCAGTATCCCTCAGCCACCGACGTATTCACTGCACACACTGGACTTTGTCCTCAGCCCCCTACTGTATTCCTTGTACACACACAGCTGTGTCCCTCAGTCCCTGACTGTACTACCTGTACACACACGGCTGTGTCCCTCAGCCCCCAACTGTACTCCCTGTACACACACGGCAGTGTCCCTCAGCCCCCAAATGTAATACCTGTACACACACGGCAGTGTCCCTCAGCCCCTACTCTACTCCCTGTAAACTCATGGCTATGTCCACAGTCCCCTACTGTACTCCCTGTACACGCACGGCTGTGTCCTCAGCCCCCTACTGCACTCCCTGTACACACACAGCTGTGTCCCTCAGTCCACAACTGTACTCCAGGTGTTCGAACGGCTGTGTACCTCTGCCCCCTACTGTACTCCCTGTACACACACGGCTGTGTCCCTCGGCCACCTATTGTACTCCCTGCACCCGCACGGCCGTCTCCCTCACCCCCTACTCTACTCCCTGTACACACACGGCTGTGTCCTCAGCCCCCAACTGTACTCCCTGTACACTCACGGCTGTGTCCTCAGCCCCCTACAGTACTCCCTGTACACACACCGCTGTGTCCCTCAGCCCCCTACTCTACTCCTTGTACACTCAGAATTCGTCCTCAACCCCCTTCTGTACTCCATGTACACACTCGGCTGTGTCCTCCGCCCCCTACTCTACTCCCTGGAAACACACAGCTGTGCCCTCAGCCCCCTACTGTACTCCCTGAAGACACACGGCTGTGTCTTAAGCCCCCTACTGTACTCCCTGTACAGACAGGATTTTGTCCTGAGCCCCCTACTGTACTCCCTGTACACACACGGCTGTATCCTCAGCCCCCTACTGTACTCCCTGAACACCCACGGCTGTGTGATCAGCCCCCTACTGTATTCCCTGTACACCCACGGCTGTGTCCTCAGCCCCCTACTGTACTCCCTGTACACACACAGCTGTGTCGTTAGCCACCTACTGTACTCCCTGTACACACACAGCTGTGTCACTCAGCCCCCAACTGCACTCCCTGTGCAAGAACGGCTGTGTACCTCTGCCCCCTACTGTACTCCATGAACACACACGGCTGTGCCCTCAGCCCCCTACTGTACTCCCTCTACACACACGGCTGTGTTCTCAGCCCCCAACTGTACTCCCTGTATGCACAGGATGTTGTCCTGAGCCCCCTACTGTACTCCCTGTACATACACGGCTGTGTCCTGCACCCCCTACTGTACTCCCTGAACACACACGGCGGTGTCCTTAGACCCCTACTGTACTCCCTGCACACACAGGACTTTGTCCTCAGCCCCCTACTGTATTTCCTGTACACACACGGCTGTATCCATCAACCACCTACGTATTCACTGCACACACAGGTCTTTGGCCTCAGCCCCCTACTGCATTCCCTGTACACACACAGCTGTGTCCCTCGGCCCCTTTTGTACTCCTTATACAACCACGGCTGTGTCCTCAACCCCCTACTGTACTCCCCGTAGACACACAGCTGTGTCACTCAACCCCTACTGTCCTCCCTGCACACACACAGCTGTGTCCACAGTCCCCTACAGCACTTCCTCAATACACACGGCTCTGTCCTCAGCCCCCTACTGTACTCCCTGTACACACAGGATTTTGCCCTCAGCCCCATACTCTTCTCAATGTACACACTCGGCTGTGTCCTCAGCCCCCTACTGTACTCCCTGTACACACACGGCTGTGCCCCTCAACCCCTACTGTACTCCCTGTACACACACGGGCTGTGTCGTTAGCCATCTACTGTACTCGCTGTACACACAGGACTTTGTCCTCAGCCCTCTACTGTATTCCCTGTACACACACGGCTGTATCCCTCAGCCCCCTACTGTACTCCCTGTACAAACACGGCCGCGTTCCTCAGCCCCCTACTGTACTCCCTGAACACAAACGGCTGTGTCTCTCAGCCCCCTACTGTACTCCATGTAGACACACGGCAGTGTCACTCAGCTCACAACTGTACTCCCTGTACACCGACGGCTGTGTCCTCAGCCCCATACTGTACTCTGAGTACACACACGGCTGTGTCCCTCAGTTCCCGAAAGTACTTCTTGTACACTCACGACTGTGTCCCTCAGCCCCATACTGTACTCTCAGTACACACACGGCTGTGTCCCTCAGTTCCCGAAAGTACTTCTTGTATACACACGGCTGTGTCCCTCAGCCCGCTACCGTACTCCCTGTATACACACAGCAGTGTCCCGCAACCCCCTACTGTACTCACTGTACACACACGGCTGTGTCTCTCAGCCCCCTACGTACTCCCTGTAGACACACAGCTGTGCCCTCAGCCCCCTACTGTACTCCCTGCACACACACGGCTGTGTCCTCAGCCCCCTACTGTACTCCCTGAAAACCCACGGCTGTGTGATCAGCCTCCTACTGTATTCCCTGTACACCCACGGCCGTGTCCTCAGCCCCCTACAGTACTCCCTGTACACACACAGCTGTGTCGTTAGCCACCTACTGTACTCCCTGCACAAACAGGACTTTGTCCTCAGCCCCCTACTGTATTCCCTGTAGACACACGGCTGTGTCCCGCAGCCCCCCACTGTACTCCCTGTACACACACGGCTGTGTCCCTCAGCCCCTACTGTACTCCCTGAATACAAACGGCTGTGTCTCTCAGCCCCCTACTGTACTCCCTGTACACACACGGCTGTGTCTCTCAGCTCCCTACTGTACTCCTGTATACACACACAGCTCTGTCCTAAGCCTCCTACTGTACTCCATGTAGACACACGGCTGTATCCCTCAGCCACCTACGTATTCACTGCACACACTGGACTTTGTCCTCAGCCCCCTACTGTATTTCCTGTACACACACAGCTGTGTCCCTCAGTCCCTGACTGTATTCCCTGTACACACACGGCTGTGTCCCTCAGCCCCCGACTGTACTCCCTGTACACACACGGCAGTGTCCCTCGGCCACCTACTGTACTCCCAGTACACGCACGGCTGTGTCCACAGTCCCCTACTGTACTCCCTGTACACACATGGTTGTGTCCACAGTCCCCTACTGTACTCCCTATACATGCACGGCAGTGTCCCTTAACAACTTACTGTACTCCGGTACACACACAGCTGTGTCCTCAGCCCCCTACTGTACTCCCTGTCCATACATGGCAGTGTCCCACAGCCTCCTACTGTATTCCCTGTACACACACGGCTGTGTCCCTCAGCCCCCTTCTGTACTCCCTGTACACACACGGCTGTGTCCCTCAGCCACCTACGTACTCACTGTACACACAGGACTTTGTCCTCAGCCTCCTACTGTATTCCCTGTGCACACACAGCTGTGTCCCTCAGTCCCTGACTGTACTCCCTGAACACACACGGCTGTGTCCCTCAGCCCCCGACTGTACTCCCTGTGCACAAACGGCAGTGTCCCTCAGCTCCCAAATGTACTCCCTTTACACACATGGCAGTGTCCCTCAGCCCCCTACTCTACTCCCTGTACACTAATGGCTGTGTCCACAGTTCCCTACTGTACTCCCTGTACAAACACAGCTGTGTCCCTCAGCCCACGACTGTACTCCAACTCCTCGAACTGCTGTGTACCTCTGCCCCCTACTGTACTCCCTGTACACACACAGGTGTGTCCCTCAGCCCCCTACTGTACACCATGTAGACACACGACATGTCACTCAGCCCACAACTGTACTCCCTGTACACACACGGCTGTGTCTCTCAGCCCACTACTGTACTCCTGTATACACACACAGCTCTGTCCTAAGCCCCCTACTGTACTCTATTTAGACACACGGCTGCATCCCTCAGCCACCTACGTATTCACTGCACACACTGGACTTTGTCCTCAGCCCCCTACTGTATTCCCTGTACACACACGGCTGTGTCCCTCAGTCCCTGACTGTACTCCCTGGACACACACGGCTGTGTCACTCAGCAAACAACTGTACTCCCTGTACTCGCACGGCTGTGTCCCTTAGCCCCCTACTGTACTCCCTGTACACACACGGCTGCGTCCCTCGGTCCCCCGCTGTACTCATTGTAGACACACGGCTGTGCCCTCAGCAACCTACTGTACTCCCTGAAGACACACGGCTGTGTCCTAAGCCCCCTACTGTACTCCCTGTACACACAGGATTTTGTCCCTCAGCCCCCTACTGTACTCCCTGAACACCCACGGCTGTGTCCCTCAGACCCCGACTGAATTCCCTGTACACCCACGGCTGTGTCCTCAGCCCCCTACTGTACTCCCTGTACACACACAGCTGTGTCCCTCAGCCACCTACTGTACTCCCTGAACAAAAACGGCTGTGTCTCTCAGCCCACTACTGTACTCCTGTATACACACACAGCTCTGTCCTAATCCTCATACTGTACTCCATGTAGACACACGGCTGTATCCCTCATCCACCTACGTATTCACTGCACACACTGGACATTGTCCTCAGCCCCCTACTGTATTCCCTGTACACACACAGCTGTGTCCCTCAGTCCCTGACTGTACTCCCTGTACACACACGGCTGTGTCCCTCAGTCCCTGACTGTACTCCCTGTACACAAACGGCAGTGTCCCTCAGCCCCCAAATGTACTCCCTGTACACACACGGCAGTGTCCCTCAGCCCCCTACTCTACTCCCTGTAAACTCATGGCTGTGTCCACAGTCCCCTACTGTACTCCCTGTACACGCACGGCTGTGTCCTCAGCCCCCTACTGTACTCCCTGTACACACACAGCTGGGTCCCTCAGCCCACGACTGTACTCCAGGTGGTCGAACGGCTGTGTACCTCTGCCCCCTACTGTACTCCCTGTACACACATGGCTGTGTCCCTCGGCCACCTATTGTACTCCCTGTACCCGCACGGCCGTCTCCCTCACCCCCTACTCTACTCCCTGGACACATACGGCTGCGTCCTCAGCCCCCTACTGTACTCCCTGTACACTCACGACTGTGTCCTCAGCCCCCTACTGTACTCCCTGTACACACACCGTTGTGTCCCTCAGCCCCCTACTGTACTCCCTGAAGACACACGGCTGTGCCCTCAGCCCCCTACTGTACTCCCTGAAGACACACGGCTGTGTCCTAAGCCCCCTACTGTACTCACTGTACACACAGGATTTTGTCCTGAGCCCCCTACTGTACTCCCTGTACACTCACGGCTGTGTCCTCAGCCCCCTACTGTACTCCCTGTACAAACAGGACTTTGTCACAAGTCCCCGACTGTATTCCCTGTACACACACGGCTGTGTCCCTCAGCCCCCTACTGTACTCCCTGTACACACACGGCTGTGTCCCTCAGCCCCCTACTGTACTCCCTGAACACAAACGGCTGTGTCTCTCAGCCCACTACTGTACTCCTGTATACACACACAGCTCTGTCCTGATCCTCATACTGTACTCCATGTAGACACACGGCTGTATCCCTCAGCCACCTACGTATTCACTGCACACACTGGACTTTGTCCTCAGCCCCCTACTGTATTCCCTGTACACACACAGCTGTGTCCCTCAGTCCCTGACTGTACTCCCTGTACACAAACGGCTGTGTCCCTCAGCCCCCGACTGTATTCCCTGTACACACACGGCTGTGTCCCTCAGCCCCCTACTGTACTCCCTGTACACACACGGCTGTGTCCCTCAGCGCCCTACTGTACTCCCTGAACACAAACGGCTGTGTCTCTCAGCCCACTACTGTACTCCTGTATACACACACAGCTCTGTCCTAATCCTCACACTATACTACATGTAGACACACGGCAGTATCCCTCAGCCACCGACGTATTCACTGCACACACTGGACTTTGTCCTCAGCCCCCTACTGTATTCCTTGTACACACACAGCTGTGTCCCTCAGTCCCTGACTGTACTACCTGTACACACACGGCTGTGTCCCTCAGCCCCCAACTGTACTCCCTGTACACACACGGCAGTGTCCCTCAGCCCCCAAATGTAATACCTGTACACACACGGCAGTGTCCCTCAGCCCCCTACTCTACTCCCTGTAAACTCATGGCTATGTCCACAGTCCCCTACTGTACTCCCTGTACACGCACGGCTGTGTCCTCAGCCCCCTACTGCACTCCCTGTACACACACAGCTGTGTCCCTCAGTCCACAACTGTACTCCAGGTGTTCGAACGGCTGTGTACCTCTGCCCCCTACTGTACTCCCTGTACACACACGGCTGTGTCCCTCGGCCACCTATTGTACTCCCTGCACCCGCACGGCCGTCTCCCTCACCCCCTACTCTACTCCCTGTACACACACGGCTGTGTCCTCAGCCCCCAACTGTACTCCCTGTACACTCACGGCTGTGTCCTCAGCCCCCTACAGTACTCCCTGTACACACACCGCTGTGTCCCTCAGCCCCCTACTCTACTCCCTGTACACTCAGAATTCGTCCTCAACCCCCTTCTGTACTCCATGTACACACTCGGCTGTGTCCTCCGCCCCCTACTCTACTCCCTGGAAACACACAGCTGTGCCCTCAGCCCCCTACTGTACTCCCTGAAGACACACGGCTGTGTCTTAAGCCCCCTACTGTACTCCCTGTACAGACAGGATTTTGTCCTGAGCCCCCTACTGTACTCCCTGTACACACACGGCTGTATCCTCAGCCCCCTACTGTACTCCCTGAACACCCACGGCTGTGTGATCAGCCCCCTACTGTATTCCCTGTACACCCACGGCTGTGTCCTCAGCCCCCTACTGTACTCCCTGTACACACACAGCTGTGTCGTTAGCCACCTACTGTACTCCCTGTACACACACGGCTGTGTCCCTCAGCCCACGACTGTACTCCAGGTGTTCGAACGGCTGTGTACCTCTGCCCCCTACTGTACTCCCTGTACACACATGGTTGTGTCCCTCGGCCACCTATTGTACTCCCTGTACCCGCACGGCCGTCTCCCTCACTCCCTACTCTACTCCCTGTACACACACAGCTGTGTCGTTAGCCACCTACTGTACTCCCTGTACAAACAGGACTTTGTCCACAGCCCCCTACTGTATTCCCTGTACACACACGGCTGTGTCCCTCAGCCCCCTACTGTACTCCCTGAACACAAATGGCTGTGTCTCTCAGCCCCCTACTGTACTCCATGTCGACACACGGCAGTGTCACTCAGCTCACAACTGTACTCCCTGTACACCGAAGGCTGTGTCCTCAGCCCCATACTGTACTTTCAGTACACACACGGCTGTGTCCCTCAGTCCACGAAAGTACTTCTTGTACACACACGACTGTGACCCACAGCCACATACTGTACTCCCTGTACACACACGGCTGTGTCCCCGAGACACCTACTCCAAGCCATGTGCATACCCGGCTGTGTCCCTCAGCCCCCTACTGCACTCACTGTACACACACGGCTGCGTCCCTCAGCCCACGACTGTACTCCAGGTGTTCGAACGGCTGTGTACCTCTGCCCACTACTGTACTCCCTGTACACACATGGTTGTGTCCCTCGGCCACCTATTGTACTCCCTGTACCCGCACGGCCGTCTCCCTCACTCCCTACTCTACTCCCTGTACACACACAGCTGTGTCGTTAGCCACCTACTGTACTCCCTGTACAAACAGGACTTTGTCCACAGCCCCCTACTGTATTCCCTGTACACACACGGCTGTGTCCCTCAGCCCCCTACTGTACTCCCTGAACACAAACGGCTGTGTCTCTCAGCCCACTACTGTACTCCTGTATACACACACAGCTCTGTCCTAATCCTCATACTGTACTCCATGTAGACACACGGCTGTATCATTCAGCCACCTACGTATTCACTGCACACACTGGACTTTGTCCTCAGCCCACTACTGTATTCCCTGTACACACACAGCTGTGTCCCTCAGTCCCTGACTGTACTCCCTGTACGCACACGGCTGTGTCCCTCAGCCCCCGACTATACTCCCTGTACACACACGGCAGTGTCCCTCAGCCCCCAAATGTACTCCCTGTACACACACGGCAGTGTCCCTCAGCACCCTACTGTACTCCCTGTACACACACAGCTGTGTCCCTCAGCCCACGGCTGTACTCCCTGTACACACACAGCTGTGTCCCTCAGCCCACGACTGTACTCCCGGTTTTCGAACGGCTGTGTACCTCTGGCCCCTACTGTACTCCCTGTACACACATGGCTGTGTCCCTCGGCCACCTATTGTACTCCCTGTACCCGCACGGCCGTCTCCCTCACTCCCTACTCTACTCCCTGGACACACACGGCTGTGTCCTCAGCCCCCTACTGTACTCCCTGTACACTCACGGCTGTATCCCTCAGCCACCTACGTATTCACTGCACACACTGGACTTTGTTCTCAGCCCCCTACTGTATTCCCTGTACACACACATGGCTGTGTCCCTCGGCCACCTATTGTACTCCCTGTACCCGCACGGCCGTCTCCCTCACCCCCTACTGTACTCCCTGTACACACACCGCTGTGTCCCTCAGCCCCCTACTGTACTCCCTGTACTGTCAGAATTCGTCCTGAACTCCCTTCTGTACTCCATGTACACACTCGGCTGTGTCCTCAGCCCTCTACTGTACTCCCTGTACACACAGAATTTGTCCTCAGCCCCTACTGTACTCCCTGTACACACGCGGCTGTGTCCTCAGCCCCCTTCAGTACTCTCTGCGCACAGACGGCTGTGTCCTCAGCTCCCTACTGTACACCCTGTACACAAAGGATTTTGTCCTCAACCCCTACTGTACTCCCTGTGCACACATGGCTGTGTCCTCAGCCCCCTACTGTACTCCCTGTACACAGAGGACTTTGTCCTCAGCACTCTGCTCTATTCCCTGTACACCGACAGCTATGCCCTCACCCCTACTGGACTCCCTGTACACGCACGTCTGTGTCGCTCAGCCCCCTACTGTACTCCCTGTACACACAGGGCTTTGTCCTCAGCCTCCTACTGTATTCCCTGTACACACACGGCTGTGTCCCTCAGCCCCCTACTGTACTCCCTGTACACACACGGCTGTGTCTCTCAGCCCCCTACTGTACTCCATGTAGACACACGGCAGTGTCACTCAGCCCACAACTGTACTCCCTGTACACACACGGCCTTGTCTCTCAGCCCCCTACTGTATTCCAATACACACACGGCTGTGTCCTAAGCCGCCTACTGTAGGCATGTAGACACACGGCAGTGTCACTCAGCCTACAACTGTACTCCCTGTACGCACACGGCTGCATCCGTCTGCCACTGACGTATTCCCTGCGCACACAGGACTTTGTCATCAGGCCCCTCCTGTATTCCCTGTGCAAACATGGCTGTGCCGTCAGCCCCCACTGTACTCCCTGTACACGCACGGCTGTGTCCACAGTCCCCTACTGCACTCCCTGAACACACACGGCTGTGTTCTCAGCCCCCTACAGTACTCCCTGTATACACAGGATTTTGTCCTGAGCCCCCTACTGTACTCCCTGTACACACACGGTTGTGGCCTGAGCCCCCTACTGTACTCCCTGAACAAACACGGCTGCGTCCTCAGCGCCCTTCTGTACTCCCTGTAACTCACCGCTGTGTCCCTCAGCCACCTACTGTATTCCCTGTACACACACGGCTGTGTCCTCAGCCCCCTACCGCACTGCCTGTCCACACACAGCTGTGTCACTCAGCCCCCGACTGCACTCCCTGTGCAAGAACGGCTGTGTACCTCTGCCCCCTACTGTACTCCCTGTACACACGCGGCTGTGCCCTCAGCCCCCTACTGTACTACCTGAACACACACGGCTGTGTTCTCAGCCCCCAACTGTACTCCCTGTATACACAGGATTTTGTCTTAAGCCCCCTACTGTACTCCCTGTACACATACGGCTGTGTCCTGAGCCCCCTACTGTACTCCCTGAACACACACGACTGTGTGCTCAGCCCCCTACTATACTCCCTGTACACACACGACTGTGTCCTCAGCCCCCTATTGTACTCCCTGTACACACAGGACATTGTCCTCAGCCCCCTACTATATTTCCTGTACACACACGGCTGTATCCATCAACCACCTACGTATTCACTGCACACACAGGTCTTTGTCCTCAGCACCCTACTGTATTCCCTGTACACACACAGCTGTGTCCCTCAGTCCCTGACTGTACTCCCTGTACACAAACGGCTGTGTCCCTCAGCCCCCTTTTGTACTCCCTATACAACCATGGCTGTGCCCTCAGCCCCCTACTGTACTCCCCGTAGACACAAGGCTGTGTCTCTCAGCCCCCTACTGTACTCCCTGTACACACACGGCTGTGTCTCTCAGCCCCCTACTGTACTCCATGTAGACACACGGCAGTGTCACTCAGCCCACAACTGTACTCCCTGTACACACACGGCTGTGTCGTCAGCCCCCTACTGTACTCCCTGTACACACACGGCTGTTTCCCCCAGACACCTACTCCAAGCCATGTAAATACTCGGCTGTGTCTCTCTGCCCCCTACTGTACTCCCTGTACACACACGGCTATGTACTCAGCCCACTACTGTACTCCATGTACACTCACGACTGTGTCTCTCAGCCTCCTACTGTATTCCGGTACACACACAGCTGTGTCCTAAGCCCCCTACTGTACGCCATGTAGACACACGGCAGTGTCACTCAGCTCACAACTGTACTCCCTGTACGCACACTGCTGTATCCCTCAGCCACCTACGTATTCCGTGCACACACAGTACTTTGTCATCAGCGCCCGACTGTATTCCCTGTACACACACAGCTGTGTCCCTCAGACACCTACTGTACTCCCTGTACACGCATGGCTGTGCCCTCAGACCCCTACTGTACTCCCTGTACACACACGGCTGTGTCCACAGTCCCCTACAACACTTCCTGAATACACACGGCTGTGTCCTCACCCCTCTACAGTGCTTCCTAAACACCCACTGCTGTGTGCTCAGCCCCCTACTGTACTCCCTGTACACACAGGATTTTGCCCTCAGCCTCTTACTCTACTCCATGTACACACTCGGCTATGTCCTCAGCCCCCTACTGTACTCCCTATACACACACGGCTGTGCCCCTCAACCCCTACTGTACTCCCTGTACACACACGGCTGTGTCGTTAACCACCTACTGTACTCCCTGTACAAACAGGACTTTGTCCTCAGCCCCCTACTGTATTCTCGGTACAAACACGGCTGTGTCCCTCAGCCCCCTACTGTACTCTCTGTACACACATGGCTGTGCCCCTCAACCCCTACTGTACTCCCTGTACACACACGGCTGTGTCGTTAGCCACCTACTGTACTCGCTGTAAATACAGGACTTTGTCCTCAGCCTCCTACTGTATTCCATGTACACACACGGCTGTGTCCCTCAGCCCCCTACTGTACTCCCTGAACACAAATGGCTGTGTCTCTCAGCCCCCTACTGTACTCCATGTCGACACACGGCAGTGTCACTCAGCTCACAACTGTACTCCCTGTACACCGAAGGCTGTGTCCTCAGCCCCATACTGTACTTTCAGTACACACACGGCTGTGTCCCTCATTCCACGAAAGTACTTCTTGTACACACACGACTGTGACCCACAGCCACATACTGTACTCCCTGTACACACACGGCTGTGTCCCCGAGACACCTACTCCAAGCCATGTGCATACCCGGCTTTGTCCCTCAGCCCCCTACTGCACTCCCTGTACACACACGGCTGCGTCCCTCAGCCCACGACTGTACTCCAGGTGTTCGAACGGCTGTGTACCTCTGCCCCCTACTGTACTCCCTGTACACACATGGTTGTGTCCCTCGGCCACCTATTGTACTCCCTGTACCCGCACGGCCGTCTCCCTCACTCCCTACTCTACTCCCTGTACACACACAGCTGTGTCGTTAGCCACCTACTGTACTCCCTGTACAAACAGGACTTTGTCCACAGCCCCCTACTGTATTCCCTGTACACACACGGCTGTGTCCCTCAGCCCCCTACTGTACTCCCTGAACACAAACGGCTGTGTCTCTCAGCCCACTACTGTACTCCTGTATACACACACAGCTCTGTCCTAATCCTCACACTGTACTCCATGTAGACACACGGCTGTCTCATTCAGCCACCTACGTATTCACTGCACACACTGGACTTTGTCCTCAGCCCCCTACTGTATTCCCTGTACACACACAGCTGTGTCCCTCAGTCCCTGACTGTACTCCCTGTACACACACGGCTGTGTCCCTCAGCCCCCGACTGTACTCCCTGTACACACACGGCAGTGTCCCTCAGCCCCCAAATGTACTCCCTGTACACACACGGCAGTGTCTCTCAGCCCCCTACTGTACTCCATGTAGACACACGGCAGTGCCACTCAGCCCACAACTGTACTCCCTGTACACACACGGTTGTGTCCACAGACCCCTACTGTACTCCCTGTACATGCACGGCAGTGTCCCTCAGCAACTTACTGTACTCCGGCACACACACGGCTGTGTCCTCAGCCCCCTACTGTACTCCCTGTACACACACGGCTGTGTCCCTCAGCCCCCTACTGTTCCCCATATAGACACACGGCAGTGTCACTCAGCCCACAACTGTACTCCATGTACACACACGGCAGTGTCCCTCAGCCCCCGACTGTACTCCCTGTGCACGAACGGCTGTGTACATCTGCCCCCTACTGTACTCCCTGTACACACACAGCTGTGTCCTCAGCCACCTACTGTACTCCCTATACACGCACGAACGTCTCCCTCAGCCCACCACTATATTCCCTGTACACACATGGCAGTGTCCTCAGTCCCCTACTGTACTGCCTGTACACACACAGCTGTGTCCACAGTCTCTACTGTACTCCCTGTGCATGCACGGCAGTGTCCCTCAGCCACCTACTGTACCCCCTGTACACACACGGCTGTGTCCTCAGCCCCCTACTGTACTCCCTGTACACTCACGGCTGTGTTCTCAGCCCCCTGCTGTACTCCCTGTACACACACCGCTGTGTCCCTCAGCCCCCTACTCTACTCCCTGTACACTCAGAATTTGTCCTCAGCCCCCTACTGTACTCCATGTACACACTCGGCTGTATTCTCAGCCCCCTACTGTACTCCCTGTCCACACAGCATTTGTCCTCAGCCCCCTACTGTACTCCCTGTACACAAAGGATTTTGTCCGCAACCCCTACTGTACTCCCTGTACACACATGGCTGTGTCCTCAGCCCCCTACTGTACTCCCTGTACACACATTGCTTTATCCTCAGCCGCCTACATTCTCCCTGTACACACAGGACTTTGTCCTCAGCCCCCTACTGTATTCCCTATACACCGACAGCTATGCCCTCAGCCCCTACTGGACTCCCTGTACACACACGACTGTGTCGCTCAACCCCCTACTGTACACTCTGTAAACACACGGCTATGTCCCTCAGCTCGCTACTCTGCGCCCTGTACACACGCGGCTGTATCCCTCAGTCCCCTATTGTACTCTCTGTACACACACGGCTGTGGCCCTCAGCCCCCTACTGTACTCCCTGTACTCACACGGCTGTGTCCCTCAGCTCCCTACTGGACTCCCTGTACATACTTGGCTGTGTCCTCACCTCCTACTGTACTCGTTTTTCAAACACGGCAGTGTCCCTCAGCCCACAACTGTACTCCCTGTACACACACAGCTGTTTCCCTCAGCCCCCTACTGTACTCCCTGCACTCACATAACTTTGCCCTCAGTCCCCTACTGTGTTCCCTGTACACCGACGGCTGTGTCCTTAGCCCCATACTGTACTCCCGGTACACACACGGCTGTGTCCCTCAGACCCCTACTGTACTCCCTGTACACACATGTAGCTGTGTCCCTCAGCACCCTACTGTACTCTCTGTACACACACGACTGGGTCCCTCAGCCCCCTACTGTATTCCCTGTACACACACGACTGGGTCCCTCAGCCCCCTGCTGTACTCCCTGTACACACACGACTGGGTCCCTCAGCCCCCTACTGTACTCTCTGTACACACACGACTGGGTCCCTCAGCCCCCTGCTGTACTCCCTGTAAACACACGGCTGTGTCCCTCAGCCCCCTACTATACTCACTGTGCACAAATGGCTGTACACTCTGCCACCTATGTACTCCCTGTGCAAACAGGACTTTGTCCTCAGCCCCATACTGTACTCCCTGTACACACACAGATGTTTCGTCATCCTCCTGTTGTTCTTCCTGTACGGTCACAACCGTTTCCTCAGCCCTCTACTGTCCTCCCTGTACACACACATCTGTGTCCTCAGCCCCCTACTATACTCCGGTACACACACGGCTGTGCCATCAGCCCCCTACTGTACTCTCTGTACAGACACGGCTTTGTCATCTTCCCCCTACTGTACTCCCTGTACGCAAACGGCTGTGCCCATAGCCCCTACTGTACTCCCTGCACACACACAGCTGCGTCCCTTAGCCGCCACTGTCCTCACTGTACACACACGGCTGTATCCTCAGCCACCTACTGTACTTCCTGTACACACACGGCTGTGTCCTCAGCCCCTACTGTTCTCCGGTACACACACGGCTGTATCCTCAGCCCCCTACTGTATTTCCTGTACACACACAGCCGCCTATGTACTCTCTGTACACACACGGCTGTGTCCTCAGCCCCCTACTGCACTCCCTGTACACACACAGCTGTGTCCTCAGTCCCTACTGTACTCCAGTAAACAAACGACTGTGTCCTAAGCCCCCCACTGTACACCCTGTACACACACGGCTGTGTCCACAGTCCCCTACTGTACTCCCTGTACACACACGGTTGTGTCCACAATCCCCTACTGTACTCCCTGTACATGCACGGCAGTGTCCCTCAGCCCCCTACTGTACTCCCTGTACACACACGGCTGTGTCCTCAGCCCCCTACTGTACTCCCTGTACACTCACGGCTGTGTCCTCAGCCCCCTACTCTACTCCCTGTACACACAGAATTTGTCCTCAGCCCCCTACTGTACTCCCTGTACACACGCGGCTGTGCCCTCAGCCCCCTACTGTACTCCCTGTACACAAAGGATTTTGTCCTCAACCCCTACTGTACTCCCTGTACACACATGGCTGTGTCCTCAGCCCCCTACTGCACTCCCTGTACACACATTGCTTTATCCTCAGCCGCCCACATTCTCCCTGTACACACAGGACTTTGCCCTCAGCCCCCTACTGTATTCCCTGTACACACACAGCTGTGTCCCTCAGCCCCCTACTGTACTCCCTGTACACACACGGCTGTGTTCCTCAGCCCCCTACTGTACTCCATGTAGACACACGACACGTCACTCAGCCCACAACTGTACTCCCAGTACGCAAACGGCTGTATCCCTCAGCCCCCTACTGTACTCCCTGTACACACACGGCTGTGTCTCTCAGCCCCCTACTGTACTCCTGTACACATACAGCTCTGTCCTAAGCCCCCTACTGTACTCTATGTAGACACACGGCTGCATCCCTCAGCCACCTACGCATTCACTGCACACACTGGACTTTGTCCTCAGCCCCCTACTGTACTCCCTGTACACACACGGCTGTGTTCCTCAGCCCCCTACTCTACTCCCTGTACACACATGGCTGTGTCCACAGTCCCCTACTGTACTCCCTGTACACACACGTCTGTGTCCTCAGCCTCCTACTGTACTCCCTGTACACACACAGCTGTGTCCCTCAGCCCCCTACTGTACTCCAGGTGCACGAAGGGCTGTGTACCTCTGCCCCCTACTGTACTCCCTGTACACACACGGCTGTGTCCCTCAGCCACCTACTGTACTCCCTGCACACGCATGGCCGTCTCCCTCATCCCCTACTGTACTCCCTGGACACACACGGCTGTGTCCCGCAGACCCCTACTGTACTCCCTGTACACACACGGCTGTGTCCTCAGCCCCCTACTTTACTCCCTGTACACACACGGCTGTGTCCACAGTCCCCTACTGTACTCCCTGTACACACACGGTTGTGTCCACAGTCCCCTACTGTACTCCCTGTACACACACGGTTGTGTCCACAGTCCTCTACTGTACTCCCTGTATATGCACAGCAGTGTCCCTCAGCAACTTACTGTACTCCTGTACACACACAGCTGTGTCCTCAGCCCCCTACTGTACTCCCTGTACACACACGGCTGTGTCCCTCAGCCCCCTACTGTTCTCCATATAGACACACGGCAGTGTCACTCAGCCCACAACTGTACTCCATGTACACACACGGCAGTGTCCCTCAGCCTCCTCCTGTACTCCCTGTACGGACACGGCTGTGTCCTTAGCCCCCTACTGCACGCCCTGTACACACACAGCTGTGTCGCTCAGCCCCCGACTGTACTCCCTGTGCACGAACGGCTGTGTACCTCTGCCCTCTACTGTACTCCCTGTACACACAAGGATGTGTCCTCAGCCAAATACTGTACTCCCTGTACACGCACGGCCGTCTCCCTCAGCCCACCACTATACTCCCTGTACACACATGGCTGTGTCCTCAGCCCCTTACTGTACTGCCTGTACACACACAGCTGTGTCCACAGTCCCCTACTGTACTACCTGTGCATGCACGGCAGTGTCCCTCAGCCCCCTACTGTACCCCCTGTACACACACGGCTGTGTCCTCAGCCCCCTACTGTACACCCTGTACACACACAGCTGTGTCCTCAGCCCCCTGCTGTACTCCCTGTACAAATACGGCTGTGCCCTCACTCCCCTACTGTACTCCCTGTACACACACGGCTGAGTCCACAGTCCCCACTATACTCCCTGGACACACACGACTGCGTCCTCGGCCTCCTACTGTACTCCCTGTACACACACGGCTGTGTCCCTCAGCCCCCTACTGTACTCCTTGTACACACACGGCTTTGTCATCAGCCCCCTACTGCACTCCGGTACTCACACGTGGCTGTGTTGCCAAATTCCAAGCAATGCTAACTGTAAGTTTGCTGATGACATCACCAAAGCAGGAGGGATATCAAACAACGATGTGTCTGAACACAGAAAGGAGATAGTGGGTTTGGTGGCATGGTGGAATGATAATCACCTCCCTCTCAAATTCGGCAAAAGTAAAGAACAGATGATTGACTTGTGAACGAAAGGAGGGGAACAAGCCACTATTTATATCAACGGTTGAGACAGTGCAGCGCGTCATGTCCCTCGGAGTGATGATAATTAGATTCGATTGCTTAAAGTTTGGAAACAGACCCTTCGGCCCAACAAGTCCTCACCGACCCTCCGAAGCGCAACCTATCCATACCCCTACATTTACCCTTACCTAACACTACGGGCAATTTAGCATGGCCAATTCACCTGACCCGCACGTCTTTGGACTGTAGGAGGAAACCGGAGCACCTGGAGGAAACCCATGCAGACACGGGGAGAACGTGCAAACTCCACGCAGTCAGTCGCGTGAGTCGGGAATTGAACCCACGTCTCAGGCACTGTGAGGCAGCAGTGCTGACAACTGTGCCACCGTGCCGCCCACTAACTGGCAACCTACCCTGGATTTCTCACATAGGTGTGACAGTCACGATGGTTCAAAAACATCTCTCCTTCCTCCCTTGGCTCAGGATATTTAGCATGCACTACTTCGACAGATGCACTATTGTGAATGTACTGTCCGGCTGCGTAATGGCCTGGTACGGCAACACTCTGCCCAGGACCATCAGAAACTACAGAAGATTGTGTTCACAGCCCAGACTATGAGGGACTCCAATCTCCCAACCATTGACTCTATTTACACGGCTCGTTGATGCAGAAAGGCTGCCAACAACCATTCAAGATTACTGAGGGAAGGGAGAGAGGAAATAGCTAGGGCCTCAATAGATATCTTTGTACCATCCTTTAACACATTGAGGCCCCAGAGGGCTGGTAAGTTTCTAATCCCCTTGTGTAAGAAGGGTAGCATGAATAATCCAGTTAATTATGGACCGGTGAGCCTGACGTCTGGGTTAGGGAAGCTGCGAGAGAAGATACTGAGGGATAGGATCTATTCTCATTTGGATGAAAACGGTATTATCAGTGAGATTTAGTGCAGGGAAGGTAACTTCTTAACAACTTAATAGAATTATTGAGGAAGTGGCAAAGTTGAGTGATGAGGGAGGGGCTGTAGATGTCATGTACATGGACATCAGGAAGACGTTTGATAAGAGTTATCATGGTCGGGTTATGGGGAAAGTGAAGTCACATGGTGTCCAGGGTGTCCTAGCTACATGGATTAAAAAAAAACGGATTGGCAACAGGGGACAGAGCGTAGTAGGGGAAGCGAGTTTCTCAAAATGGGGAACTGTGACCAGTGGTGCTCCATTTAAGATGTTCCCAGAAATATACATGAATGGGCCGGGAGCACAGAGATACAGACCTTTAGAAAATAGGAGACAGGTTGAGATAGAGGATTTGGATCGGTGCAGGCTTGGACCGTCGAATGGCCTGTTCCTGTACTGGAATGTTCTTTGTTCTAACATTACCAAAGACCCATCATATCCCTGTGAAGATCTCCCACAACCTCTTCCATCAGACTAAAAGATACAGACGCTTGAACACAGAGCAGTAAGTTCAGGAACAGCTTCTTCCTAGCTGTTATTAGATTGATGAATGGACTTTCTAATCTCAGATAATGTTGACTTTGTTCATGTTGATCTCGCCTAATGCACGCCCTGTGCAGCGTAACCTATATGCCTCTCAGACGTGTTTTACAGCCATCGTTCAGCATATCCATTCTTACCATGATCTTCCTGGACATCTTGGCACAGGAAAAAATAAATCCTCACCGCCCTACTCCCAGTTCCTTACCATTAGACTGACAAATTGACATCTCTCACTTTTCAAAAAATATTAATCTTGCTAATGTCGATCTTACTTTGCACACTTCCTGTGAAGCTGTAACCTTGTATGCCTCACTCTTTCCAAGGACCCTGTGATCTCTGTTTTCTTGTTTAGGGTCATGAGCCTGCACTACAATAAGAACAAACCTTTCCATTGTACATTTGACTAAAATAAACGAAACCAAATCAGATCAAACACGTGGACTGCAGTGGCTCATGGTCTTCTCACGGACACCTGGAAAAATGAACTAATGCTGCCCGAGTCAAAGATATCCATATCTAAATAATGAATATAAGAAGATGACCACTCTTAGGAAGAACAGACAGAGGGAATCAAATCGCTTTAAACATGATCTTAGATATATCCAGTTTTCCCTCACTATTTGTAAGTAAAGCGTTCCTACGAAACTGTTCGCAAGCTGATATGGTGTAAAGTGCAGTCGCATTGATTTATATGGGAAAAAATTCGGCTTTCTTCGTAAAAGTGAAAATCCTGTTCGGATTTCTTCTGGTTAGCGAAACAATGTCCTAATGTAAGTCATTCAGAAAGGGAAGTGGCGAAAAGCGAACTTTTGAAAAGCGGGGCACGCCTGTATTTACAAGGGCATAATATTGAGGAAGATGGGAAAGGCGAAAAATAAATGAGGTGAATCTCACATTTTATTTTCAGCCCAGCTCATCATCGTTCTCTTTATTTGCTCTTTTTCTTCTTTATCTCTCTTTCTCTATTGATCCCTCCTCCCCTTCAAAGCAGACTTCCTTGTCAACGGTATTAATCATACTCCTTTCCAGCTGCTATCATTTCAGGAAAGTTTCCCAGCACTTTCTGTTCGTTTCTTTGCATTTCTTTCTATAATTTCAGGTTTTCAGCATCATCCTTTATTTGATTTCACCTTCAATTTTGTTATTTCGTGGGATGTTGGTATCTCTGCCAAGGACAGCATTTGGTACCATCACTAATTGCCCTGACTCTGAGGCCATTCCACAAGCCAATATAAAGTGAAGCACAGTCATGGGTCTCAAGTCACAATTAACCCAGACTGCGTAATAGCATTAGATTTCTTTACCGAAGGTGATCAATGAAAGATAAAGGTTTTCAGACAAAATGTTGCTTTTATGTTTATTTTTCGTGAAATTCACTTTTATTCCAATTCTTATCATTTTTATTTCAATTCTGTCACCAGCTGTGGGGGACTTGAAGCAAATCATTTGAAACAATATCTTTCCTTTAATAAGCTTTGCTCCTGAATTACATCCAGAAACAGTCCTATATTCATACATTGTCCTAATCATGAAGTTATATCTGAGAAGAGAACAATTTTGTGATTGAAATATTTGTAATAGAAAAAGTGGCCTGAAGAGAGCTTGAAACATTAAGTCTACATTTTACCAACGTGCAGCCAATGGTTTGTTCAGCAACAACACTGACACAGAGATGAAGATCGGGGATATTATGAGCTGGTAGTGGACAGGTTTGGTGACAGGGAGAACACGAGACATAAATCAGTTCAAGGCAAAAAGGGATCTTGAGATAGTGCAGTTTTGTTCGCAGATGTTTGTGAGGGAGTGGTCTGCAATTCAAGGATAATGAATGAAGACTGTAATTGAAACTGAAGACAATAGTTTCTTTCTCTGACAAATATAGATAACAGAACTTTCAACGAAGTTCAAACTTGTTTATGGCATGAATGAATGGACAGAGGTAGAGAACACCAACAAGAGCGAGAATAGGTTAGTAGCACACTCTCCACCCCGCCCAGAATAATCATCAGTACTGCTGATATCCGATATGGTAGAAATCCCCAAGAGGGGGAAATCTTGAAAAGACTGAAGGAAAACCTCCTCTCCATTGTTGTAATGTTCCAGTCCGCTATTCCCAGATTCAGATCTATGCAGCTGTTGATCTCTGTTACTTTTGGAGTTGATGCATCTGTTACTACAGTGGGATAGCGCACTGAGTGAAGCCCTTCACCAATAGGAGAGGGAAACCCTCCAGTGATACAGTTACATTGCATGGAGACTGACATCAACCACAGTCAGGGCAAACAGTCCCTGCTTTCAATACAGCACATTCAGTTTACAATATAACTGGACTGGACTACCTGTTGACATTGCTGGCTATTGGTCATATCTCCCATCACCAATCGCTCCCGTGAAGTCAGTTGTGGGGGAGAATAAGAATATTTTTCTTTTTGTAGGCTACATGATTCTGCTCTGTTGTCCGTTTACTATGCTCGACCATCTCTCCAAAAACCCCTCCACCCCCCAAAAGAATCACAACCAGGATGTTGTTATTGTGCTGATCTCTCCTCCACGGGAACAAACGCCAGCGAACAGACTGTCATTGGGCACCCCCACCCTGAACATAGACAGGAAGTGTGGACTTCTCTGAATGTTCCTCTCACTGCTCTAATAAGGCAACTGTGGAACTTCCATAGGGAATATACTTCAGTAATTTATTTATATAAATTGACAGACTTCTAAATGCAGTTTCATTTGCTGTGAACCATACTTTTAAAAAGCATTTTGGCCTAAGTCCAACACTAAAAGTGATAATTACAATGAACGTATAGATTTAAACTTATGAATTAATGAGTCAGATTCAATGAACATGATATTGGCTGGGAGATAGGGTGGAATGGGAACAGTGGCTGTGGAGACTGCATGGGGAGTACAATGACATTCCCCAGTCATCATCCCTCTTTCTGACAGACAGAATTAAGTCTAATGCATAACAAGGAAATAGCCAACATTTGGGAGATGCAATGCTGAATGACAATATGAACTCAAAGGATTGATTGTGATAAAATGAACTATATTTTATATACATACCATCTAATCATTGGGAATACAGATTGAGTAGCGTCACTGGGCCTGAAACATTCACTTTGATTTCTCTTCACAGATACAGCCAGGCCTGCTGAGCTTGCCCTCTAGGTTCTATTTTTCTTTTTGCTTGAGATTTATCATATTGTTCATATCTGGCAGGATACTTACATTTGAAAGCAGACACTAATAACAAAATGTGAAGGGCAATGGGGACAATACAGGAGACTAACAGTAGAGATACAGTCATTCCAAGCTTGAAGAGACAATGGGCTGAGTTTCCCCCACTTTTGCTGTAAATAACTCCGTGATATATAATCAAAGCCTTTGGAGAGGGGGTAGACAAGCCGTTTCAACGAAGGATACAGAGTGCTCCACCAACAATAATCTATTCCTATTATCACATGAAATTTCAGCTGCCTCTAAAATGTCTTTTCAAACAAAGTGGAGTTCCTGAGATTTACAGGATCATCAGAAAAATATTCTTTTTTCCTTTGAATCTTAAAGAAGAAACAGATTTCGGCCGTAACACAGGTGTCCCAGACAGACCAACTATAATAGGAACAGCAAAGGACTTCATTGTTCATATGTAACCAAATTCAGCATGTAGCCCTGTCAAGAAACATGAAATATAGTGATACGGAAACATGAAATACAAACAGGAAATGATGGTAGAAGCGCAACAGATGAGGAAGTATCTGCAGAGAGAAACAGAGTTAACATATTGAATATGATGTGACACTGTTCTGAAAATGTCATGTTGAAATCAAAGGTTAATTCTGTGTATCTCTGCTCAGAGTGTGCCAGACCTGCTGAGTTTCCCTCATTCGATTTCGTTTTCTTTCTGAACTGTGACAAATTGACTGATCTGAACGATATAAGCAAAGCTCTGTCTCAGTTGAATCGCGAGTATTTCTTATGGACATTAAATGAGAAATTACAATGTTCCTATGTTTGACAGAGCTCTAACTATCCATGACGTATTGCATTGTGATACAAAAAGATCATGAGACATTGTTGAAACAAAAACGGAAGTTGCTGCAAAAGGTATGCAGCATCTGTGCAGAGAAATCAGAATTAACATCTGTAGTTCAGTGGCCCTTCCTCAGAACAGATGGTAGCTCTGAAAATGTAGATTAATATACAGCAGAGGCTGAATAGCTGTTAATGGATAATGTTAGTAGCTAACAATAGGGAGTGAGTAATGGAAGACTACGTGAGGACTAGGCCAGGTGTAGGGTAGGGGGCATTGAGGAGTTCAGTCCCTAAAATTATTGAACATTATTTTGAGTCTGAATGGCTGCAGGGTCCACCCGCAGAAAATGAGGTGTTATTCTTCCAGCTTGCGTTGAAATGTCCTGAAATACTGCAGCAAGCCTGACGCAGAGATACTGGCCAGGGAACAGGATGGGGTATTAAACTGGCAGACAACTGGAAACTCAGGGACTTTTGCAGAGGTAATTTTGTGAAGTGGTCACGCAGTCTACCTTTAGATTCCCCAATTTAGAGCAGATCACAATGTGAGCAGCGAATGTAGTAGACCGGATTGTGGGAAATGTTGGTAGAATGCTGCTTCACCTGCAAGGTATGTTTGGCCCTTGGATAGTGACGAGGGAGAAGATAAGTGGGGAAGTGTAACATCTCCGGTAGGGGAAAGGGAAGTGGACCTATGGTGGGGGCCAGGGGAGGTGGTGTGTGTGTGGGGGGTGGGGGGTGGGGGGAGGTGTGAGCAGTGAATAACGAGTGGACCAGGGTGTCCTGGAGGAAATGGTCACTTCAGAAGGTGGAAAAGGGAGAGGAGGCAAATATGTGTCTGGTGGTGGCATCGCGCTGGAGGTGGGGGAAATGCAGACTGATAATTCTTCTGCATGTGAATGCTGATGGGATGGTAGGTAACCACAAGGAGAACTCTAACACTGTTGCAACAGGGAGGAGAGAGGGTGAGGATAGAAGTGCAGCAGGCGGGTCAGAACTAATTGTGGGCCCTGTCGACAACAGTGCTGGGGTATTCTCGGTTGAGGAAGAAGGTGGGGATTTCAAAGGCCACATTTCTGAAGTTGACATCATCAGAAGCAATGTGATGGAGACGGAGGAACTGAGAGAATGGAATGGAGCCTATGCAGGAAACAGGATGTGAGGATGTATGCTCCAGGTAGCTGTGCGAGTGGGTGTGTTAATACTGAATATAAGTGACTGGTCTATCCCCAGAAATAGAAGCAGAGATGTCGAGGAAAGGAAGGGAGGAGTCATAGATAGACAGATGAAAGTGAGGGAAGGGTGCAAATTGGAAACGATTTTCCATTTCTGGACAAGAGAGAGGAGCAGCAGTTATGATATCATCTACTTATCGGAGAAAGTGTTGCGGATGGGAGGTGGAAAAAAATGGAATAAGGAATGGTCTACGTACCCCATGAAGGAAGAGGTATAACTTGGGCCCACGTGTTTATCCATATACCTCCTCTGTATGGCAGGAGCAGGCTGAAGCCATGGGTCTGCCCAGGCAGTTCTGTTAGTGGATTTTCTGGAGAAAATAAAAGCGAGCACTGCTATCTGAGGATCATCAGCTTCGGGACTGTTAGGTGGGGGCAAGGTGGGGGTATGGGGTTGTGTGCAAGTGGGTGGGAATCTCCAGATGAAATGTGTTCATATTTAGTTAATAAAATGGCCTGAGGTTTGATGGTAGGGTTATGGACCAGCAGGTGACATGTCGAGGTACTGAGAACTGGCACTCAGCCTCTGAAATGCCGAGGTGAGTCCACCACCCTTACCGACACATGCTGAATAACACAGTCAGGTTTGGATCGAAGCATACAGCATAGATTCTTTTCAGAGGGTGATAGGTGGAACAGGGTTAGGGGGATGCTGAGACATTAAGACAACGAGTGTCACATGGAATGTTCTCAATGAACAGATTGAGTTCAAGTAAACGCCAGAGGAATGGGTCCAGGTGGAGGGACAGTGGTAGAGCTGGGTGCAGGGTCTATGGGATGGCGAGTGGACTCTTGTCCAAAGAAATGGACACCAAGGAGAGAATGGTGGAGATCAACATCATGTCGTTCCTGAAATTCATTAAAGTGGGAGCACAGAGGGATAAAGCTGAGACCTTTGTCGAGTACAGAACATTCAGCATTAGAGCGTGGAAGGTTAGGAGGGAAGGTGAATACACGACAGGAGGTGGGCTTGGGGGAGGGAATGGACTCAGAGTGCAGGGCATGGGTGGGTTGGCAGGTTCCAGATGCTCACAGGCATCTCTAAGTTATTCCATCTTGTGGGCCTCGTATATCTGGTGAGCATGGCGAATGAGCTGGAGAATGAAATAGAATTGGGGAATGGTGCAGCCTTGAGCCAGTGTGATGTGATGCTGTTACACAGAGAAAATGTTGATCTCAGTGGCACTGACATCGCACGACCAGTCCTCAGAAAGTAACTGATTGAAAATAATCGGAATCGTTATCTTATTGTAATGCTCTGATTTCATTGGGGTGACACTCAACCAGCAAGGTCTTACTTTTCTGAGACTTTAGACCAAACTGTGAAAGCTGAATGTATCTTGATGTTATTAATAAGACAAATCCATCCATGTTTTGGAAGGCACTAGCTAAGGCAGAGATTATTTGTTATTCCCAATAGCTCGAGGGAAGGAGTCATTGTTCATTGAAGAAATTACCAGCACAGAATTTCCTCTGATTCCCATTAACCACAGTTTGCTGAAGGTGAATGATGCTACATGAGGGAAATATTACTTTGATGCAAGGGAAGTTACTCTGATCTCACTTCAAATGACATTGGAAAATCTGTTAAAATGGTAAAGAGCAAAATGATCGAACACGCCTTGTTTGAACAATGTGGTCACCGTCCTCACAACGTTTAAGGAAAAACTGATGCTTGGACTTCTGATTCTGAGGAGAGGTTTGTTCTATTGGGATGAGGCTGTTTAATTAGCACTGTGACACAGAGACAGAAAAAAAGTTCCACTCTGTATGGGAACAGAACCATACTTTTCATATTGTATTGGACAGTGGTAGGCACACACTATTGTCTATTCCGAATGGGCATTGATCATCCCAACCTCATCATTGACTGATGACCAATAGCAGCACGAAACCAGGAGTTCCCATCACTCTAGTTGGAAAGCAAAAAGTACAAGGCATGGCCAGTGGAAGTGAGAGTAACTGGGGAATAGGGGTAACTTACTGTGGGAGTGGAAGAAGATAGATGTGAAGAGACATCATCAGTGGAAGAGTATGTAGCAGCAGAAGGGGTAATGCAAGGGAAATAGGAATGTAAAAAAAAAGAGTAGGAAGGCGGAAGAAGAATGGCTAATGAAGTTTTAGTGACTGGGAAAAACTTGCTTTAGCAAAAGTGAGTTTGGGTGAAAAACATCAATCTTCTGGAAAATTGGGATCTGGTTCCATTGAAAATTACGATTTGATGTATTTCTTTTTCTATCCCTTGATTATTGTTCAGATTGCATATTCACTCTATATTTCTGCATCTCCATCAATTGCAGATGATATTTTTTCCCTGGTATGGTGTCTCAACATTTTGGATTTTTTTGAACAGTATGTATTTGCTTCAAATTCAAGGTAGACACGAGCATATGATTTGATCTCCTGCAGTTTGTCCTTAACGTCGAAGTTAATTGAATATTTATCCTCATCACACTAGCTAATTCAAGCAATGAGTTTGCGTCCATCCTGCCATGAAAAATTCTTCAGTTCTGAGTATTGTTACAAAGAACAGTGCCACACAAAAGGCTAATGTTCCAGTGCAAGTTGCCAAACCATAGTTCATTCTAAATTAGGTACACACTTTATGAATAAGACATGCTGAGGGGCAGAGTTTAAAAGGTGAATTCAAGTCTGTGTCGAAAATGCTATTTGCAGCTCCCTCAAAATAGGTGTTAACTACATCACTTTGTAAATTCTCCAAAATACGAATAGCAAGAGACTGGAATTCTTAATTCTTCTTCTGTGAATAACATCTGGAGAAGAGGAAGGAAATCAAGGTTTGTTTGTGATATTCATAAATGATGATAGTGAGAATGTGGAAGATGGATGGCAGTGGAATGATAACTAATGTTGGGGATGATGCAAAGATTAGCTGGGTGGTTCACACTGAGGGGGACAGGGTTAGGATACAGGATGATATAAACAGATGATTTCTACATCTAGATTAATGGCCGATGAAGTTTAACATTGATAAATGTGAGATGATGCACATCTGAATTAACAAGACAAGTTAGTACTCAAACTGTGAAGGCGAAGGCTAAATTTTTCATTGCAGCAGGGAAGGTTGAGGAGGGAACCTGGTACAGGTGTACAAGAGTATAAGGCGAATGGAGAGGATGAACAGACAGCAGCTGTTTCCCTTACTCGGACGGTCAAAAATAAAGGAACACATATTTAATGTGAAAGGCAGGGGATTGAGAAAGGATTTGTGAGTCTATTTTGAACTGAGAGGATGCCACAGACATAGAATATAAAATTCCTACAGTGTGGAAATAGGCTGTTTGGCCCAATAAATCCACACTGACACTTCAAAGAATAACCTATCCAAACACGCTCCTCCTATATTTACCCCTGACTAATGCAACTAACCTACACATCCCTGAGCACTATGGGTAATTTAGCATGGTCAATTCACCTAACCTGCATATCTTTGGATTGTGGGAGAAAACTGGAGTACCTAGAGGAAACCACGCAGACACAGGGAGAATGTGCAAAATCCATACAGGCAGTCACCTGGGACTGGAATCAACCTGAGTCCCCAGCGCTCGAAGGCAGGATTGCGAACCACCGAGCTGCCATTCAGCCCGTGGTACCAAGTGTCTGGAATGCATTTCCTAGGCGGGTGATTGAGCCAGTAATCTCACAAACTTTCTAAAAAGCCTTTGGATATGCACTTGGTCATGCAGGCTCGCATTTTCATTCAATGATTCGATGTGGTGGCAGCCATGAACAAAGATATATTCTGAAGCAATAGCTAATGGCAGTCGTTGGTTTGTTCCATTGACTGTACTCAGTCAGTGAGCCTCCAATGAAGTGCTGGTGTTATCTTCCACTTTCTATTTAAGTATTTCTGTTTCCTTGAGTTGGTAATGTAATTTCCTGTGTCTATGTTGTCATTTCCAGCCCTTTTACTCAGAGGGTGGTAGATGGAATCAAAATTGATGTGCTTGTTGATGGAGTTCCGGTTGGAATGCCATGTTTCTAGGAATTCGTATGCTTGTCTTTGATTGGCCTGTCCTAGGATGGATATGCAGACCTAGTCTAAGTGGTGTACTTCCTCATCAGTACGTAAGGTATTCGTATTGGGATCATGTCTTTTGTAGCTAGCTGATATTCACATATCCTGGAGACTAGTTTTCTGTTTGTTTTTTTCCCCGTTGTAATGTTTGTTACAGTTCTTTCAAGGCTTATTGTTCCTGGAGCAGAACAGACAAAGATGTGAATTTATTGCGGAGCTCAAAAACGTTATTTAGTAGAAAAAAATACTCAATTAGTTGGCATTACAGCATCAAGGAATTCTAATTTCAAGGTTGTCAGCAAAACAGCTAGGAGTGAAATAAGGAAAAACGTCTTTATTTAGAGAGTTGTTACAAATTGGAATTGAATGGCTGGGAAAGTTGTGGATGAAGATTCAAAAGAGAATTGGATATCTATTTGGAAATTAATAATTTAACGGGAAACAGAGAGAGGGCTGGCAAATGGGAGGCGCTTGGGAGACATTTGTGGAGCTGATGCATACATAATGGCCAATGCTCTCCTCCTGTACTTTATAGTTTTGCACACTATCATGTGCCAGGTGTGAATAAAAGTCAGTGTCCAATTATGTCACTGTGTAAATGCTCGAAAATATGTGATTATTTGGTGCAGCATAAGCATTTAAAATGCAATTATTGCAAGGTCAGCTTCATTATGAAGTCTAATTATTACTCAGAACATGAATATTTTACATGTTGTATTCCCATTACTAAAACAAATATATCATTGCTTTGTCACAAAACTCTTCGGAAAGCTCTGACACAATATTATGTCCGTTGCTTTTTTTCACTCTCCACATTTCGTATTAAACATCCTTCATTCTAAAAATTGGAAATTTTCAAAGTATTGTTCACTAAAATTTGATAACACAAATAATTTATTTAGTTTAATGTCCACAGTCCATGTTGAATTGTTGCCATTTTTAAATTGCTGGCAAATAGCTGAAGTTCGTACATTTCAGTGAGAAATTTAACTGATTGATTATATATAAATGTATAAGTACGCTAATTCTATTTGTATGTTCAATCGTTTTCTCCCTCTGAACCTCAAATCATTCAAAAGCCAACCACTTTAAAAATATTGGAGTGGCAAATCATTGCTTTGAATCCTGACATTGAATATCTAATTCTAATTACCACAAGAGTTATGTTCTTTCTTCGCTAAAATAAAATATACATGCTTTATCTCTGTGTTATAAAATTTTGACATGAGTTTATATTTTAATTCCATAAATATAGAATCAACATAATTGATTGAAGAGATTATAGTTCAGTTGAATGATTATCATTCACATCTTATTTTTTGTTCAATTCATGAAATATAGTAAACATCTGATTATTGTTCTGGTCAGGAAACTCAACACCGTGCAATGATCTACGCTGAAAATTGCTTCCAATAGATCTGAAATCATTTACAGAGACATTGGACCTCACAGCTTCCTGTGATACAGAGGAACTCAGTGGCCTGTTCCGAAATCTGTGCATTGATCTTCTAACCTGGTTCAGGGCAGTCAGGCAAACATTACTTCACAGCAAATAATTTGGAATTCACCTTGGGCAGGGGGAGAACCCGCCAAAGACTATCACTGGTCTCAGTGTAGGTACAAATGTTGTCCAGGTTAAATACTAATGGCTGACCAGCAATCAAGTTTAAAAATTGAACTTCAGCCAGAGCCTGGCCCAGAGAGCAGACGTGTTGACATGGAGAGCCAGAATCACACCATACAGGTTACCTATTGTAATGAAACCTGACCTGCCTCCCAGACTCCATACATCTGACCTCAGACCAGACAAGGGTGAAGACGTTAACAAGTTGTCAATCTATTGCAGTGCCTTGTGTCTCACAAAGAAACCTCTAAATCCATATCCAATAAATGTCACCTTCACATTCTCCAGTCTCAAAATAAAATTGTACATCTCTGTGAATGGTCAGAGATTACTACATGGGTCACACAGTGGAATGTATGTGAAGTAACCAGCAGCAAACGGCAATCCAAAAATCACATTAATCACTGAACTTGGCGGATTCTGTCTGGTCTAAGTAACCACAAATATTAGACTGGCTTTCAGGTGACTGTAACAATGCACACCAAACTGGAGGTTTTGGACTTACACCCCTTCAAAGCTTCCTGATCTCACACACATCACTCCCTCACACATTCAACAATTGATGAGACTCCGCAAGCTGGGTGAAACTGGAAACACAGAACAGTGCAGAACAGTGCAGAACCTTCGGCCCTTGACATTCTGTAGAACTTTTTCTCCTACTCGAGGATCAGACTAAACTACATACCTTTCATTAAACTACCGTTCATGTGCCTATCCATTTAAATACCCCTATTATAGCTGACTTTACTACAACTGCTGCCTGTTCATTGCACACACCCACCACTCTCTGTTTAAAGAACCTACCTCTGATATCTCCCCTAAACCTTCCTCTAATTACCTTAAAACCATATCCCCTAGAGAGGCATTTCCACCCCGGGAGAATGTCTCTGGCTATTCAATCTATCTATGCCTCTCATCATCATGTACACCACTGTCAAGTCATTTTCCATTCTTCTTTATTCCAATGAGGAAAACAAGCTAGCTCCCTCAAATTTTCTTTGTATGACATGCCCTCCAGTCCAGGTTGCATCTTGATAGGTTTCCTCAGCACCCTCAACAAAGCTTCCACATCTTTCCTAGAACGAGGCAACCAGACCTGATCACAATATTCTAAGTGATGTCTCACCAGGGCTCCATAGAGTTGCAGCATAACGTCGCACTCTTAAATTCAATCCCTAGGCTAATGAACACATCAAACACATCCTTAACAACCTTATAAACCTCCCAACATTGTGGGAGCTATGTCATGAACTATATGATCCCCCTGTTCTTTCACAATGTAAGAATCCTGCCTTTAACCCTGTATTCTGCATTCAAATTCGATTTTCCAAAATGAATCGTATCCCACTTTCCAGATTGAACACCATCTGCCACTGCCATGTTCCTGTTGCAAACTACAACAGCCCTCCACTCTATCCACAACTCCACCAACCTGTGTTACATCATCAAATTAAGAACCTACCCTTCCACTTCGTCATCCAAGTCATTTATCAAAATCACAAACAGCAGAGGTCCCAGAACCGATCCTTACAGGATACCACTACTCACCTAGTTCCACACTGAATACTTCCCATTTACCACGACCCTCTGTATTCTATGGGTTAGCCAATTCTGTATCCAGACAGATAGGTCTCCCTGTATACCATGCCTCCTTACATTCTGAATGAAACTACCACGGGGAAGTTATCAAACACCTTGTTAAAATCCATCCACTAATTCACTGCTCTACCTTCTTCAGTGTGTTTCATCCCATCCTCAAATAATCCAATAAGAGTTGTGAGGTATGACCTGCCCCTCATAAATCCATGCTTACTATTTCTAATCAAACCTTGTTTTTCCAGAATCCTCTCCAATAGTTTGCCCAATACTGATGTAAGACTGACTGGTCTGTCATTCTTAGGAAAATCCCTGTTTCTTTGCCTGAACAAGGGATTACATTTGCCACCTTCCAATCAACCGACGCTACTCCAATGGAGAGTGAAGGCGCAACGGCACAGAAATCTCTTCCCTCTCTTCCTTAAGTAACCTAGAGTGTTTGCCGTCTGGTCAAAGGATTTATCTATCCTTATGTTTGTACTTCAAACAGTCTGTATTTCACCTCAACTTTTTACTTCCTGTCCAAACAAATGATTGATTGCTTTCCATTTCAGGGCTCTGTACAGTGCTGCCTTCCTGAGCAAGTATGGTTCCCAATATCCTGTGTATTATGGAATGGAAAACATGGGAACGGCAGATGCCAAAGCTTTGACTCTGCTGCTCCTCAGATGCAGCCTGACTGGCTGTGCTTGTTTGCGCCACAATTTTCGACTCTGATCACCAGTCCTCACTTTCTCCATCACTGAGGGCTGTCCCCTCTGCACACTGAGCAGGAAACTAATCAGCAGAAACTCGTTGTATCTGGAGCTGACTGTTCAGTTCTGGAAAGTTGCATTTGATGAACACATTTACTAAAAACGAATTTCAAATTCAACAAATATTCATTCCGTCCCAGAGTTACAGTTTTGGTTCATGAATTGGACAGGTTGATAACGAACAGTGAATGAATGAAGAACTCCAAGGTACAGAGTGTTCCAGGTGATATGTTCCAGGTTGGATATGCTTTACCTTGATGCTGGTAATATTATCAGACAGACAGATACGATAAGGAAACGAGGTGACATGTGGAAGTGTGACATTTTTGCTATTACAGAGATGTGTTTGAGGGAGGTCGGGGCTAACAACTCAATATTCTGTGGTACCAGAACAAGAGTCAGGACAGAAGAGAGGGTAAAAGAGGAGGTGATGGTGCCTTATTAATTATGGAGTTAGTTACTGGTGTAAGAAGGGACGATATCTTGAAAGGATCTTCAAATGAGGCTTGGTTGTTAGAGCTCAGGATCAAAACCATGACAGAAACACTGCTAGGGATATATTATAGACCCCCAGATAAAGGAAAGTACGGGAGCAGGTATATAACCAAGTTATTGAGGTGTGTAAAACAATAATAGGATAGTTATATTCAAGCATTTCAATTCCAAACATTCATTCGGTCAGTGATAAATTTTTAAGAGGGGGCAGGTGCTTTGAAATTTATTCCAGAGAGCTTCTTATATCAACACAGAACAGATACAACAAAGGTCAGTGCAGTGCTGGGCTTCACTGTGGGGAACGAAGCCAGTGAGCTGTTCCAGGCAGAAGTGGCAGAGCATTGTAGGACCAGTGACCGTGATATCACACATTTTGACTTTGCAAAGGAAAAGACCCCAAAAATGTTAGAAAAATAAGACCTTTTTGCATTGGGGAGACAGATTTTATGGAAAACAATGACAGGATCTGGCCAAAGTGCAGTTGCTTCTGGGTGAAACTGTAGCAGAACAAGGTGGGGCGGGGGGTTGGGCGAATCATTTGACTAAAATTGCATTGATGGCAGTGTCGGCCCAGCAAGTTACACCGAAGATAAAATTTAGGAAAACAAACCCAGTGAACCTCAGATGTCGACACAAATTCCGAACAGGATGAAAAGGGAAAGAGAAGCTTAAAGCAGGTACCAAGTGAGCAGGTCAAAGAAGGTCCTAAAAGAATATAGCAAGTAGAGGGCTAAACTTAAACAATCAGTGGAAGAGCAGAAGGAGGGGTGATAAAACTTTAGCGGGTTAGATTAGCAAGAATCCACAGTCATTTTGTTTTGGTTTATTAAGGGGAAGAGCATAACGCGGGAAAGAATGGGAGTATTAGAGACTAAGGGGACAGCCTGCTTACAGTGCCAGAGAATATGTTAAACACACCGTACGAATCACTCTTCAGTTTGGAGAACCAGTTCCTGGATTCAGGGAGAGTGACCGTTTGACCCTTGAGCAAATTGACACAGGAGCTGAGGAAGAATTGGAAATTTTATGCAAGATGGAGTGGGTAAATCACCAGATTAAAGACCAACAAGTCTCACATCAGTGAGAGGGAAACAATTGTAGAAAATTCGGAGGACTGTTGAGGCTCAATCATTAAATATCTTCTAGGCTGAGACAGACAGATTTTTATACAAGCGTTATGGGGAAATCACAGGAAAGTGGAATGGGGGATTAACAAAATAAATGTAACCTAATCGACGGAAAAGCAGACTCAGTGAGCGGATAGACATATTGTTGCCCTTACGTCTAATGGTGTTCTTTTCCAATAACCTTGTGTTCACAAGAACATCAACCTCTCTCACTATAGAGTGAGACACAGTTTGGAATGCAATCGAGGGATTCAAGGAATTCATAAACGCAATACAAATGGACAGGAAGTACGAGAGGACTGCGATAACACGGATTGCCTGTTAGGGTGAGGATTTGCATCGACACAATCACCACTACCAGAAGAAAGACCTCAGTAAGACACCCTCCACGGCCAAGAGCAGACCTGCACTGGGGAGCAGGTAGCCTGGGGCCAGGTGTCAAGGATTGCTGAAGGCCTAAACACTACATCATTGTCGTGTCTCCTTCCTTCCCTGACCAAGATTAAATGTGAAGGGGCAGAGAGACATGTCGTTGGTAGCAGAGTAAGCAGGAAGGCTTTGACATGAGAGGCTTCGGACAGCTCAGCTCAGCAAAATGTACAGGGAAACTCAAATAAAGTCCTTTTAACTTTATTGTTACAGCAGTCGAGATGGCATTTAGGGCAGTTGCACACCCCATCTTGTGAGATGTGGTAGCTCAGGGAGAATTCAACTGTCCCTGATGGCTACACGTGTGGGCACTGCACCCAGCTTCAGCTCCTGGGAGACTGTGTTCGGGAGCGACGCTGGGCGGCAAGGTGGGTCATGGGTTAGCACAGCTACCTCAGAACACCAGGGACCAGGGTTCAAATCCTGCCTCGGGCAACTGTCTGTGTGGAGTTTGCACATTCTCCCCGTGTCTGCATTGGTTTCCTTTGGGTTCTGCGGTTTCCTCCCACGTTCCAAAGATGTGCAGGTTAGGTGAATTGGTCATGCTTAATTACCCGTAGTGTTGCGTGTCGGGGAGTGGGTCTGGGTGGGCTGCTCTTCGGTGGGTCAGTGCGAACTTGTTGGACTGAAGGGCCTGTTTACACACTGTAGGTAGTCTAAACTAGGATGCACTCAGGGTCATCCGAGATACTGACAAATTCATAGACACTCCCCTAGTTATGTTTCTTTAATGACTGTAATATTCCAGTCCAACGTTCATCGTCCTGAGTTCATTAGCCTTACCTGTCAGTCCTGTTGTATTTAAATGAACACAATTTAATCCAACAGGCGTTCCTTGCTTCCTGTCATGTTCCAGGCAGAGAGTAGATGGGCGACCACCATGAATGGCAAAGGGAGTACCCTCGAAAACAAGTAGACCATTTTGGATTGTTGGGGGCCATGTCCGTTCAGGGGAAAGCAACAGTTGCCAGGTTGGTTGTACGACCACTGGCTTTTGGGCACAGCGGGAAAGGGTGATGGTAAACAGGGCGTTAAATTTAAGTGGGTCGATTGTTAATGGGACAGATCAAAGATTCTGTGGTCACAAATGGGAATTCAAGATGGAGCATTATCTCCCAGGTGCTAGTGTCCAGGATGTCTCCAATTGGCTGCAGAACATTCTCAAGGGGGAGGGTGAGCAGAAGAAATCATTATGCACGTTGGCACAAATGATATCCGTAGAAATAGGGATGAGGTCCTGCAGCGTAATTACAGAAAGCTAGGAGAATCATTCTTTAAAAATACCTTGACAGTGATAATCTCCTGAGAGGGAGATTAACGTCAGAGACTTGCACTGAAGGGGATTCCAATATCTCTTGCGGCCAGTTTTGCTCGGGTTACAAGGGAGGGTTTAAATTAGATTGGCAAGTGGTGATATCCTCAAGAGCAGGGAGGCAAAAGAAGGAGATACAGTAATCAGAAATAGTAAGGTTAGGCTGGAAAACGATAGAGAGAAAGTAATGCATTTTGGATTAAATTGCATCTGTTTCAATGCACGAGGGCTGACAGGTAAGGCAGATGAACTCAGGGTGTGGATATGTAGGTGGGACTAGGATATGATAGCCATTACAGAAATATGGCTAATTGATGGAAAGGACTGACAGCTTAATGTGCTAGAGAACAGGTGCTTTAGGTGAGACAGAGTAGATGAAAGGAAAGGAGGGGGAGTTGCATTTCTGATTAAGGGGACTACCACAGCAGAAATCAGAGATAAAATAACTGAGGGATCACCCAATGAGGCTTTGTGGGTGGAGTTAAGAAATAGGAATGGAATGGTGAGGTGTTGGGGTTGTAATATAGGCCCCCAAAGAGTCAACAGGAATGAGAGTAACAAATATGCAGGGAGAGAGGGGAGACCTGCAGGAGCAATAGGGTTATCATACTAGGGATTTTAATTTTTCTAATACAGACTGGAACGGCCAGAGCATTAAGGGATTTGATGAGATAGAATGTGTTAAATGCATCAGGAAAGTTTCCTCAAGCAGTATATAGAGGGTCCTACTCGGGAAGGGGCAAAACTCGAACTTTTCTTAGGAAACAGGGCTGGACAGGTGACTGAATTAATAGTGGAGGAGCTCTTTGTGACTAGTGACCATAGTTCTATTAGTTTTCATATAGTTATGGAGAAGGACAAAACTGGTCAACAGGTTCATGTTCGAACCTCGGGCGTGGCTCAAGTACAGGCAGCTGGGATCAAGGGAATCCCTGGAGATATATAAGAGATACAGGAGTTCACTGAAGAAAGAAATCAGTCGGATGAAAAGGGGGCAAGAAAGAGCCTTGGCTGAGAAGAATAGGATGAATCCAAAAAGGTACTTAAATACATTAAAAGAAAAAGCAATAACTGGAGCGAAAATAGGACCCATCGAAGACCAATGTGGACAAGTATGTGTGGAACTATAAGAGATGGGTTAAATCCTCAACGAATATTTTTACTCTATGTTTCCCATGGAGAAAGACATGATGACTTGAGAACTTGAGGAAGTTAGTCGTGATATCTTAGGGGCAATCCATGTCATAGTAGATGCGATTTGGACGTACTAGAATGTTTGAAAGTGGATAAATCTCATAGTCCTCACCAGATATATCAAAGAACACCTCAAGTGGCTCCAGAAGAATTTTCGGCGACCCTGGACTATAATGTTGATCATCACTGACCACAGTGGATGTCCCAGAAGACTGGAGGGTAGCAAATGCCATGCCCTTATTCAAGGAGAACTGGCCCTTATTCAAGGAGAACTGCACGAAAAAAGCCTTGGAACTTCAGATCAGTAGGTTTGACATCCGTGGTAGGTAAGTTACTTGAGAAGGTTCTGAGGGATAAGATGTACATGCATTTAGAAAGACAGGCTTTGATTAGGAATAGTAAGTGTGGCTTTGTTCGAGGAAGTTTGTACTTGACAATTTTCTTCATGTAATTGGATGAAGTAACCAGTAAGATTGACTTGAGTGGGGCAGTATACGTCGAAACATGTGGTGTTGGAAAAGCACAGCAGGTCAGGCAGCATTCGAGGGGCAAGAGATGTATGTTTCGGACATAAGCCCTTTATCAGGAACGTCCAATACGTCGATTCTCCTGTTCCTGTGATGCTGCCTGACCTGCCGTGTTTTTCCAGTGCCACACTTTTCGATACTAATCTCCAGCATCTGCAGAGCTCACTTTAGTGCCTCATGATCAAGGACATCCAGCTCCTTTTCACCAAGAGCACTTCCCATCATCTCGCCTTCTCATAAATACAAAATGAGAAGGATTGCATTTTTTGCCAATCATTTATTTGCCTTATGAAGCAAAGACCCACCAACAACAACATCACTGTTGCCATTGGAGTTGATTGGAGATACTGAGGAGGCGATTATCCAGCGGTATTATCTCTGAGTATGAATCCAGGGAATCAGGTAATGAACCAGACACCGGATCCGAATCCCACAACGGCAAATGTTGGAAATTGAATTCAATAAAATATCAGCAATTAAGAATCAAATGAAATAATGAAACCATTGTCGATTGTCCTACCTGGCACCCTCATGCACTTCAGGAAAGGAAATTTACCATCTTCAGCTGGTCAGGCTTACATGGAACTCCAGACCCACAGCAATGTGGTTAACTCTCAGTTGCAGTTTGAAATGGCCAAGCCAGCCACTCAGTTATATCACTCACTTCAAAGCCTCAAAGAAAAGAAACCACATGGACCTCAGCACTGACTACTTACAGCCCACGGACTGCAGTGGGTCAGGAAGGCAGCTCACCAACACCTTCTCAAGGACAATGAAGAAAGGGAACTAAATACTGGGCCAGCATCCCATTAATACATAAAAGAAGATGATCTCACTCAGGGAAAAGAGAAAAACAGACATAAATAATGTTAAACAGGGACTTGGACATATACCTTACATGGTCATTATTATCAGTAATATGGGAACAGGAGAAACATAAGTAAGGTTTAATTTCATTTTTTATTTCCATACCACCTGATCATCAACAATCTCTTTGCTTCTTTCTCTCTATCTCTCTCTTTCTCCATCTATTCAACTGAGTCCTTCTCCCCTTCATAACAGAAGTCGGTGTCACCAATCACGCTATTTCCCAACTGTGTTCAGTTCTGATGTGTGGTCATTAGAATTGAATTGCCAATTCTATTTTTCTCTCGACCCGAGGGGGCTGCCAAATCTGCTCAGTTTGTCTGGCACAGTTCTTTACAGTTTCTGATCTGTTGCATCATTCTTTGCTTTATTTAACCTTTAATTTTGTTTTTACTTGGAATGTCTGCATCGCTGACAGGGGCAGCATTTTTTGACCTCACCAAATGTCATTTACTCTGAGGTCATTCTTTCAGGCAGGACAGAACCAAGCACATTGCTGTGGGACTCACATAAATCTTAAGCCAGACCAGATAATAATGCAAGTTCTATTTATCAAAGGACATCAGTGAAATAGATAAACGTATGGGCAATCTGCTGGAAATGTTATGGTTGTTATTTACAATTCCTGTCTTTTGTATTTACTTTCTGACAATGTCTGTGGTAGGATGTGGAACAGTGTATTTCTGTGTAATAACCTGTGCATCTGAATTACATTTCTTCCGACATTACTGAGCTGAGAGAGTGTTTCTGTCATTAAGTTATTTTAGAGACAAGAAAAAAATTGCGATTGAAATATTTGCAACTGAAAGAGTGCTTAAAGGAGAGGTGTAACCATAATGTCTGAATTATACTAAAGTATAGATAATGGTTTATTAAGCGTCAGCGTTTAAGTCAAGATGGTGACTGGGCGTATAATCGAGCTGGTAGTGGATAGGTTTTGTGATGGACAGAATACCGAGACACAAATGAATTTTATTTATTTAAATTTGGTACTGTGAACAGTCTCGTTCTCAGATGTTTGTCAGGGCGGGGGTGTGGGCCGTTCTGAAATTTGTGGGTAATCAATGGAATTTGCATTTGAAACCGAAGACAATAGTTTCCGTCTTTGTCAAATATAGATAACAGAAATAGTAATGAAGTTCACCATGGTTGAAGAGATTAATAAATGGATAGAGATGAAGAAACTTACCAGGAACACCAACAGTGGCGAGGATAGGGTAGTAACCCGCCTGGATAATCAACAGTGCACCCCATATCCGAAATGGAAACCAAGACGAGGAAAAAAAGACAAGACCCATGGATAAACTCCTGTCCATTGTTGCAGCATTCCAGTCGCATGTTCTCAGATTCTGATCCATGAATGGATCATTCCACACTATTCTCAGATGTTTAAGTCTCCTTTTTCTGTCTCTGTAGCTGCTGATCCCTTTGAGTGCTGGAGTTAATGCATCTGCTGCTACAATGGCATAAACCATTGCAAGAGACCCCTTACTAATAGGAGACGGAAAACATCCAGTGACATAGCTAGGATCCATGGAGACTAGCATCACTCACAGTCACTGAACAAACAGCTCCATTTAACCCCTTTCAGTATGGTTCCTTCAGTTCACAAAAACTACTGGACTGGATTGAATGTTGGCACCGTTGGCTATTGATCACATTTCCCATCACCCATTGCTCTCGAGAAGTTAGTAGTGAGGGAGAATGATGCATGTTTTCTTATCGCAGGCTAGATGATTCTGCTGCGTTGTCCATTTGCAATACTGTAACCGGCTGAACCTCGCACCACCACCACCCTCAAAAACCACAATCTACATGCTGTTACCGTGCAGATCTCTCCTCGACTAGAACAGGCACCAGCCAATATGTTTACAGTGGATATATTTGCACTCCAATACATAGGAAATGTGAATTTGCCTGGGCATTCCTTTAATTGGTCTAATAAGGCAATTTTGTATCTTCAACATTCAATGTGCTTTAGCACTTTTTAAAATATAAACTCACAAACACCTTAACACACTTTACGAAGTACAAGTTTTTTCACATTCCCCTCATGGTGACATCATGCCAGGGTTTAGTCTGGTGAATCCCCTTTGCTGATTAAACCTGTACACAATACATCTAACAGTCTCTCAACAAAACACTATCATTGGGAAAGATACATTTACTTTAGTACTTTAATCATTTTGCATGACCAGCCACATATCATTTACTTGCTGCTGTGTAAAAAAATCTATTTGTGACTTATGACCAAGCACATCCAGGTCTGTTTCAACAACCGCATTTCCCAACCTCTCACTATTTAATGTACATAAACGTGAATGATGATATTTGTTGTTCATATCTGAAATATCTTGCAAAGAGCTATTGGCCAAACACTAATCCTTCTGACACCCCAAAGCCTTCACTCCAGATAATTATACTACTCTCTTCATTCCCTCGATTATCCAACTTTTAATCAATTCGGTGTATTCCACCCCTACCTACCCATGGACTCTAACATTCTCTGCTCACCTCTATTCAACCTTGTCAGCCGTCTTTTGAAAATTCAAATACTTCATTTCCACTGGTTCTCAATTGTCGATGTCACAACGGACAACCTCCACAATATCCAACAGGTTTAGCAAAGATCAAGATCACTTCCCCTTCCTGAATCTAGATTGACTCTTCCGAATCATGACATTATTTACCAAGTGTCTAGTTGTTACATTCCTTACAAAAGGTTCCAATGTTTTTCTTACAGCTTACATTAAGCTAACCACTGTTTAGTTTGTTGTTTGCTCTCTCTGTCCTGTTTTAAATATTTAGGTTTACAATCGCTGCTTTCCAGTCTGGAGGATCCTTTCCAGAATCTAACCAGCTTTGAAGAATAATCAGTAATTCTTTCACTAGCTCTGCTGCCACTTCCTCAATACTCTGGGATGTAGCTCATCAGATGCAGCAATACACCAACCTTAAATTCAGTGAGGTTTTGAAAGACGTGCCTTTTATTAATTCTAATTTCCTGCTGTTCCCCATTTTCACCAGTCACTCTGTTCCCCTGTATTTCTGGAAGTTTCTTTCTGTATCGTCCTCAGGGAGATGGACACAATATATTGCTCTCAGCGGACAGATGAGTTCTGTCAGCCAGTGAATATATCGGAGGACTGCACTCCAGTGATGATGGATATGTTACTCACTCCTGCCTGGAAAGTTCCAGAATTAATCCAGTTGAATTCATGGTGAGCATCAGCACAGTCCTGTCACTGGTGTGAGGCTACATAGTATACTGAAGGAGGGGACACAGCTCAGTGACCACCGCAATTTTGGTTTCATACCTGACTCCTGGTCCAACTTAGACAAATGTCCCGGGAAACCCCAGGAAAGATAATGCACTGTCCTGCACCTCCCTATTGATAGAGCTTCCCTTCTGTGGAGCCTCATCTCCATTTGTTTACCATGGACCCAGACACTCAGTAAATGCAGTGTACAGAGTGGGGTCACCAGACCCAGCAGCTGACAACACAAACCCGAGATAAGCAACCCCAGAAACTCCACTGATTTTCCAATGACAGGAACAAGTCAATTCCACACACGGAACATGCACGCGCTCAGTGTTGAAAACTATTTCCACTCCTGAGTTTCTCTTCCTGGCTGAGAAAGCCATTACATCTCTGCACACTTCCACAGTGACTGTTTCTCTCTCCAAAGAATCAGTTGACAATGTAACATTACCTTTCTCTATATCTCAGCAACTATAACGGCAGCACTAATATTGCTAATGGATTTAATCATCACACTCAGAGAAGAGAGGTACAGGGAACCTAACTCACTTTAAACAGGGACATATCTAAATGGATGCAATATTCAGGAATATGGGAAAATGGGGAAATGTGAGAAGAACTTGCCATTTTGTTTTCCTTTCAATTCATCATCAGCAATCCCTTTGCTCACTTTTCATTTCTTTTCCTCTCTTTTTCTGGCCATTTCACCATCCATTCAATTTAAACCTGGCCCCCACCTCTGTCTCCAACCTAACCACCCATGATCCCAGGATAAATAATATTATTTCCCAGTTTGCTTTCAGTTGTGACACAGGGTCACTGGAATCAAACGGTTATCTGCATTTCTCCTGACAGAGGCTGCCATACCTGCTGAGATTCTCCAATACTTTCAGACGCTGGAGAATATTATTTTTGATCTCTAGCACCCACCGTTCCTTGGTTTATTTCACCTTTCATGCTATTGTTTCTCGGGATGCCAGCATCACGGGCAAGGGCAGCATTTGTTGTCCATCACTAATTGTCTGTGACTACGCGGCCATTTGTCAAGACAAAATGGAGCCAACAATGTTATTGTGGGTCTGAAGTCGCACTGAGTTCACACTGGGTAATAATGTTAAGTTTCTTAGCAAAGACTATCAGTGAAATAATAAAAATAAATCTTAACGGTTTCTGTTTTCCATGAGTGAAATTAGGTTTTATTCCAATTTTTGTCATTCTAATTTAAGCTCTGTCATCGGCTGTGGTAGGATTTTAAACACTGCCTTGGAGTCACAGCCCGTGCCTCTGAATTACCTGTCTAGTTACATGATCATTCTGATACAGAGTCCTTATTGCCTAGTCCGTATTCCTTAGTTCCTGCCAGAGACAGATGGCGGGGAAATCAGTTTAACTACCAACAATCAAAAGGACTTTGGGGAAAAAAGCGAAAGGGAGATTGAGGACAATTTCATGTAAGATCACAGGTTTCAGAACGCTGAAATGAAGACATTTCGACAGCATCCTGCAACATGAGCCAGTATTCCTAGGAATGATAGGTGAAGGGGATATTGGCGTCAATAAAGATGAGGGAGAGTTTTAGATGAACATTCGTTCTGCAATTTTGTAACTGGGTGTGGGTTCATCAGAGTCTTCGACTCATTGGGCTGAATCTAACAATAGTTTGTCTCAGTGACATTTTTATTGAGTGTGACAGAGGGATTGTATGTACCAGGCTGACTTAGTTTCATGGTGCTATCTTATCGAACTCACCACATTGACTAACCACTCAATCTCATAGTGTTCCTCGCATTCAATGCCACCCCAATTCTCCAACGCAACATGGCTGGAGGGACTCACCATCGCACTGATACCTCTGGCTATTCTATAATCACTGACACTTGTGCCATCTTTCAAAGGCCAATGGGCACACTGTTGTACTTCCTCAGTTTGGAGCCACCCTGCACAGGTGACCCCGAGCATGGCAGATAAGGGAAAATGACACCACGATTTTTCAACAGGGGCACAAAGGTCCTAGTGGATGGGCTAGTATGGGGGGTCCATTCTCTTTCCAGAGGAGGCCCGAGCATGGTCTGAGCGCACCAACCAGCTCAGTGCAGTACCTGTGGTCTCTCTCCCTCCCTCACACACACACACACACTTTAATATGAATTCCAGGTAGTGTTCCAAAGAATTCCCATTTTCAGATACAGGGACTTTGAGCCATTCAACTGCCTGGGTTCCTGCAACAATATGCACTTATTTTATATCCAATCACAATTAGTAATTCTGGCTATTTCACTTTGTCTCACTTTATTGTAGTCAGCCAAACACTGCTTCTAAACACTTGTTCTGTTATGAAATACATTTTTGAGCAGAGAACGTTTTATCCTCAGCTGTTATCTTGACCGTTATCTGAATTGTACAATTTTCCTTGTTAGGAAAGTTTCTCTTGCCCTTTGCCTGTGCCTGTTTCTGTCTGTAAACGTTACACTGTCTCCCACTCAGTTGGCTGGATGGCTGATTTTTGATGCAGAGGGAGGCCACCAGAGCAGGTTCAATTCCCCCACACTGACTGGGATTACCATGAAGGGGACGCTCTCTCAACAAAGGGCCATCGAGCATGGTCAATCTACTCGAAGCTGCACATCTCTGTACTCTGGAGGAAACTGGAGCATTGGAAGTGAACTCACACAGATATGTGAAGGATGTCAAACTCACCTGAGTTTGGAATTGAACCCAGCTCCTTGGTGATGAGCGGCCGCAGTGCTAACCACATATCCATCATAGTCCTCAGTTGGTTCTGTTAATTATTTGTAGCTGACTGAAGAAATCCAACTGGCTTGTTCTGATAACTGAACCTGACCCAGTCTTAGACCTTTATCATCGGTCATATTGCCAACCTGGTTACATTTGAAATTTGTTGTGAGCAGTGGAGGAATGGGACTAGAAATGAAAACAGTCATACCCTCCAACCTCAGTCAGAACCGGAACGAGGAGGAATTCACGAATTGGGAATTCATTCAAGTGGGAATTCTCTCACCCAGATGATTGGGAGGGCTGAATCTTCATATTATATCGAGGCTGACTGTATGATTTTCCATAGAAAGGCGAATCAGGGATCATTGTGAAATCAGAGAAAAGTGCAGCTTGGAACACAATGCGATGAATCATAACCTTATTGACTGGGGGAATAATGTCAAAGGGCCGAATGGCCCAGTTGTGTCTGTCAGCCCTATGTTCTGATGATCCATTCAGCTCTTCGGTCCTGCTGTGCAGGAGAAGATTGAGGCCACTCCGATGGTTTTGTGTAGTTTGGCAAATGTATTGGTAAATCCAGGCTGGGTCAGGCAGTGACCCCCTTCCCCCAATCCCACTTTTCAGGCTTCCCCTCTCAGTCACTTCTGCTTCTGATGTCGGTCATGTTACAGGCCCAGATTCTCATTGAATACAGCCCCCATTCCCCACACAAGGTGAACTCAGACAAATCCTCTGCTGTCGGTGAATGCAACATTTTACATCATAACTTCCAGGAAAATAATCAATTATTTTCCAAAAACATCAATAAGAACGTAAGAAATAGGAACCTGCGCTGTCATTCAAGAAGAACATGGCGGATCTACTCCATGGCTCAACTCCACTTTCATGAATAACCCCTTGCTTTCCTCAACTCGCTGAGATGTCACAAACCAATCCCCATCTGTAAATACAATCAGTGACCCAACCTCCACAACTCTCGGGGTTAGGAAATTCCAGCCATTCACTACCTTCTGAAAGAAAACATTTCTTTACATCTCAGTTTGAAATCTATATTCCTTATTCTGTATCCACATCCCTGACTTCGAGACTGCCCTGGTGTGGAATCGCATTCTCAACACCGACCTTGTCAAGCCCCCTCTGTATCTTGTCCGTTTCAGTAATGACACCCTCATATATTTAAACCACAATCAATAATTGCCTCAGCATTTTTGATGTATTCAATAGTTCAATCCTTTCATCCCAGGGACCAGTCTAATGAACCAACATTTCTGCATCAACATGCTGACGTTATGTTTCATACACAGAAACACACCACTCCGTTGTACTGCTCCTTTTTTGGGAGTCCTCTCCACTTAATAACAGCCTGCCTTATGGTTGTCAGTGTCATCCTCAAATTCAAATGTATGATGCACTCAGCTCCCGCCGTCAGGGGCTGAGTGCAGCGGTTGTAAGCAGCTCTTGCCATCGGACTGATATTTGTGGTACTCCAGTAGATACTTTTTTTTCATAAAGTTCGATGAGGCGTGAGTCTCCGATTTCTAAATGTTTACCAAGTGTCATCCCATGCTAATGCATTATCCACCATACTATGAGCCTCTGTCTTGCGTAAGAACCTTTATTTAGTGATATCTTGTGGAAAATCTCTGGAAAGCCTCGTGTCTACCAGTCCTCCTTTATCAAGTCCACTTGTTACAGTCTCACGGATTTCCAGAAAAACTTTGCCTGATTTTACAGGCAAAATATAGTTCGCCTTTAACAAGGCCATGCTGACTCTGTGTGGAGCTTTTCGAAATGCTCTGCAGTCCCTTACTTCATAACAGACTCTCACAGATTCCCAGCAATAATGGTTAGGCTAAATAGTTCCTTCTTCCAGTCTCGCTCGTTTCTTGAAGACAGGCGCCACATTGGAGGGTCTCCAGTTTCACTGGATCACTCCTTTAATCCAGAGAGTTATGGAATATTTCACACAGTGCCACCAGCCACTCTGAGACCACTTCTTATAAAACCAGCTATGAATTGCTGATGGGTAAAAAATGAGGTCTGCAGATGCTGGACATCCTGATGAAGGGCTTATTCCCGAAACGTCGAATTTCCTATTCCTTGGATGCTGCCTGACCTGCTGTGCTTTAACCAGCAACACATTTTCAGCTCTTTCATGAATTGCTGATGACCTGTTTACCCTTGGTCTTATCTGTTTGAGAAATGCCTTGTTCCTTCTGTTAGAGACAGCTCAAGATCTTCCCTCCTATTATTATTTTGTTAATACCATTGAAATATTTACAGCACCTTCCCCTGTAAGGAACGATGTAAAATACTGATGTAAATTATCTGTCTGTTCCCTGTTTCCAGTTCCCCAGTCACACCCTCCAAATGTGCTCAATATACTTTCCTGACTTTCTTTATACCAAAGATCACACACACCTCTTGAACTCTTCTTGCATACTTGGAAAAGCTCGTGCTGCTTGTTTTTATATTTCTTGCCAATTTGCTTACATCACATCTTTTCTTCCCTTTCCTTCACTTTCTATATTCACACAATCATATCGCATACAAACACAATCTTTGATCTAACTTGTCCATTCCGGCCAGATTTTCCAAACGAAACTAGTCCCATCAGCTTGCATTTGGCACATATGCCTCTAAACGGTTCGCATTTATATGTTTGTCCAAATGTTTTTTAAACGTTGCAGCTGTACCTGCATCTGCCAGTCTTCCTCTGGCAGCTCATTCCATAAACACATCACCCTCTGTGTGAAAAGAAGAACTTCCCTCTTCCTCCCTTTTAAATCTTCCCTCTTCCAGCATAAACCAATGGCTCAATGATTTAATTTTCCTATCCTGTGGAAAAGATCTTGGCTTTTCACCCTTACCATGTCTCCCCTGATTTTGTAAATTTCTATAATGTCACCCCTCAACCTCCTACTCTCCATCTGATACTAACTTCAAGAACAAGCATTGCAAGTTAAGCACTGTAAATTTGAAGCAATGTTAAAAGTGACAGGTAAATAGCCCTCAGTCCAAACTTCGTACTATAATTTGCTTTCTTCTTTATGTTACAATACTAAGGCAGCATGAAATTCTTCCAATAAGCCGGCAAGCACCTGAATTCCTTTGTCTGATTCCTGTGACGATTTCTACAGTGAAAATGTATCTCAGGCCAGATCTATGTAATTCTACATCTTCAACATCCACCCTCCTGGCCTCCATATGGCTTTATGTGGTTGTGCTTTCTTTATCTTGCACTCAATAGAGAGAACCCCTATCTTAATTCTCATCTTAATTTAAACTCATTTTATATCATGTTCTCGTTCACCACAGCTAAAAGCCTGTTCATCTGTTGTCACACCCTCAGTTCCTTATCACCTACCCCCCACCTCTGGCAAGGAACTAAAATGCCCAGTTTCCAATGCTTTTCAGTTCTGAAGAAGTGTCCACTGGACCTGCTTAGTTTCTTCAGCAATTGTGTTTTTCAACTTTATCCAAAGACGTGTGTCGAATCTGCTCAAAAGCCCTGTCCAGCACAGAGTGCTGTACATTGGGAAGTGAACAAGAACGCAAAGTGCACAAGTTCATTGGCTCTGAAACGACATAAGGCTGGCATCACTGACACGACAGAGGTCTTAATAATAGTCAGGGAGAAAAACAGCGGAAAAAACATTCACTTCAAATATAGAAGATGGTATAATTGGAAAGAAAATGATTCAGATTAATATGTTAAAGTATCTGAGTAATGTAACAAATTGGAGGCGTGACATCAGGGTGAGACCCTCAGCAGAATGAGATTATGAAACTGGATGTGCTCTCACATCAGAAACCAGGTTAGGTCACTGAGTACAGGTCTGATGGGTGAATGGCTCTCGGTGTGAACTGGGGGAAGTCAGGAGGATTGATTTGCAGATAGTGCAGTTCACACTGGGTTATCATGTAATGCTGTAGATCTCAACAGCAGCCACAGCAGAATTGCATTCAAACACAATCCATAACTTTTACTCCAGGATAATCCATCACTCTACCATTATCATCATGCTGAGTGATGGTTCAGTGCGGGGTTTGGTGAACATGCCAGAGTCATAACCATGTGTATCTAAACCTGATGACGACCCACTAAAGCTACCGCACTTGACTGGTTACATTATAAACCGAAGAACTACCATGTGATGGAGAGGGTGAAATGATCCCAAGACAAACTGATATGATCGAAACTCTGCAGTCAAGCAACATCCAGTCATCAATGTCGATGGAGTATTAAACAACTTACAGGAGGAGAGGACTCCACAAATAGCCCTAGCCCTGCACATCAGTGTAAAAGACAAGGATGTAGTATTTGCACCATCCTGAGCCAGAAGTGTTGAGCGGATGATCCACCTCACCCTCCTCATGATGCCCACAGAATCACAGATACCAATCTTTAACCAAATCGATTTGCTGTACGTGACATGAAGAAACTGCTGGACACAGTATGTATTACAAAGGCAATGCACACGGACCCTATTCCTGCAATAGGAATGAAGATTGTACTGCACACCAAGCCGTGTCCCTGGGGAAGCTGTTTCAATCCAGCTCCAACTCCGACATCTGCCTGGCCAAGTGGAAAGTTCCTCAACAATATCCAGTCCCATAACTGGAAATGTCACTGGATTACTGATCCAGACCGGGATAATGCTCTGGCAGCTGGTGGAAGTTAAAAGCAATTCACAAAATATCGAGACATAAAATCTGGTGCCAGTAATATTGACCTTGAATCTAATGTCCATTGTAAACATCTGTTCCTTCCCCAATGTACTTTCAGGAAGTGAATCTCCCGTGCTTCCTGGTCTGGCCTACAAGTATCTCCAGACACACAGACATGTGATAAACTCTACAATGATCTCTGAAACGGCCAAGCAAGATACTCAATTGTATCAAATTGTTCTGAGTTCTTAAAGGACAAAGCCAGACAGAACGCGGCAACAAGCCTGGTTCTGGAAAAGGGAACGGGAACCACAGTCTTGTCGACCAGACAAATGCTGCCTTCCTAATGTTTAAGAGCTTGTGACAACAATGACAGAGCTTTCTCCCAGACTGCACAGAAACATCAGGAAGGGAGCAGGGTATTAGACACTTTTAGCTTTCCTTCTTCTAGCTCATGGAGACAAGTTCACTTTTATAACCCTAGTTAATACATTCTTCAGAAGCTCATCAATTCATGTCTTATGCTGCTCAATGATTGACCGTCCAACCCATACAATCACAGAAGCACTGGCTCTGTAATGTCATAAATACCATAAATACAGCACGATCGACATTAGTTCCACTTTCCAAAATGAGGCCCATAGCCATGTATGTTATGGCACTTTAAAGGCACGACCAAGTATTTATTAACGGTTGTGAGGTTACCTGCCCTCTCAGGAAGTGCATTCCTGACCCCAACAGGCTCTGGATGAAAATCAATCGTCAAATCCTCACTAAACATCAAACCCTTCACTTTAACATGGTACTCTCTTGTTCTTCGCCCTTTGACTGAAAGGAACAGCTCCTGTCTATCCATGCTGTCCATGCCTCTGGTAATCTTATCCTTCTGAAGTACATCCCTCTTAGCCTTCTCTGCTTCAAAGTAAACAACCCGAGCTGATTTACTCCATTCAAAGGAACATCCTGGTGAATCTCTACTGCACCCTGCCCAGTGCAATCCCATGCTTCCTGTTTTGTGGCTCCCAGAACTGTACATAGTATTCCATTTGGCCTCACCGAAGTTCCACATAGCTCTTGTAATCTGTGCCTCCATGAATAAAGGCTATGTTTATGGTCGCTATGCTTTGTCAACTTGTCCATTAACTTGTTTAATCACATTCAGGGATGTTTCCGGCACCCTCTGAGCTTACTAGGACATTGCGTCCTCCCCTGTCTGGTTCCTTCTTCCAAAGAACATCACCTCATATTTATCAGGGCTACATTGCATTGGCCATTGATCCACCCATTTGATCATTCCATCTGTATCTTCCTGTAATATAAGGCCTTCCTCCTCACTGCCAAACAACCAGCCAAACTTCGTGTCAAACGCAAACTGATTTATCACACTCACCCTAAAGCCCTGCAAATTCACAGCTGCATCATTTATGAATGCGACAAACAATAAGGTTAAGAATCACACAACACCAGGTTATAATTCAACAGTTTTATTCGGACGCACTAGCTTTCGCAGCTCTGCTTCTTCATCGCGTGATTATGCTGTTCGAAATATTGTCCTTTAATAAACAGTTGGACCATCATCGAGTGTTCTGGAAATTTTTAACTTTGCCCAAGCCTGTCCAACACTGGTATCTCCGAATCACAAATAAAATGGGACACAGCACTGATCCCTGTGGTACATGATTGGATACTGCACTCCAGTCAAACAAACAGATTTCTACCAGCAGACCTTCTGTCTCTTACCACTAAGTTGATTTAGCTACAACTTGGCAAATTACTAATGAGTCCTACATTTTCCCTGGTTATTCTGCTCCACTTGACGTACCTGTAGAATATCTGGGGATTCTCACTGATCTTACCTTGCCAGCAGATTTCCATGTCACTGTGTTTGTCACTCCCCTTCAAATGAAGAATTGTCTTCTAATTGCAGTCTGAAATGGTCTATCCTTTGCCTTAAATGTAGAGTAGACAGCCAGAGAAAAATCCTGTTTATTTCCAACTTGTCATATGTTTAGTGATTCTCTAAATGTCACTATGATCACCTCTCATTCTTTGAAACTGTAAAGAACACAGGCCGAGTTCCCACATAAGGCAATATCGCCATCTGAGGGATTAATCTGGAGAATGTCCATTGCTCATCCTCCGTGGCCGTTATATTCTTTCTCAGATTGGGTCACCAACACTAGACTCAATACTCTATGTACAGTTTCAGCAGCAAGCTGTGAAACTGCTTCAGCATGACCTTCCAACAATGTTCTGATTCTTTTAAATGAAGGCGAATCAGACTTTAACTTTCCACTTTTGTATATTCCTCCAATTATCATTCACAGTACTTTATTTATGAATTCACTGCATGAGTTCTTATAAAAAAGCCTTCTGAAAATCGAAATACGCCATTTCTATTTTGCAATAAACAAGTTCAAATCATTCTGAAGTCTGTCAAATATGAAGACTCTGTCAGACTCTGTCAGTGTATACTGATTCTCTCTAATGTTGCTGATAATTTCTAAATATCCAACATCAGATCCTACATAATAGGTTCCATCAGTTTACCTACAGATGTCAAGTTAATTGGTCTGAAGTTCTCCACACTATCTCTCCTTCCCTTTGTAGATGCTTGAATCTCTTCCACTTATCTCCAACGCTTGAAACACATTTACTAACTTCCAGCCTCGGCAGAATGTACAGGAAAATAAAACAGTCATCTACAGAACAATAAATGCGTCTATTGCTGATTTATTTCTAATATTTTGATACGAAGTACAACTGGCTCATCAGACTTAGCAATGCTCAATCCAGCTGCAATACTACTAGACTGTCTCGCAGCTTCTGAAAGAGTGGTAGAGCTCAACACCATTACAATCTGATTGTATTTACTTTGTATTCACGATAACTAATGTCCAAGTCACAACTCATTCAGATATATTTCCTCATCTTGAAAAGGTATGCACGCTGTCAGTTTGCCATGAGAAACAGTTTGTCAACTAATTCAATACTGACAGGATTGCCGTTTAAAGCTGTGTGAAAGACGTTACAAACGGTCATACCATACAAAATAAGGTGCCACGTTAAAAAATGCGTGTTTCATTCAGTGAAGCGAAAATAGAATTGTTCACAGAAAATTGTGGTGAACTTTGTGCTGATTTTTTTTTTGATGAGGTAAGAAGAGGTCTTCATGATGCTAATCCAAAACGATCAGATAAATATAGATTGGCAAATCAAAAGACAAAAGTTCTATGAGACCATTGTGCCTGAAATCTGGGGATGAAGGAATATAAGGGATAATAGCAATATTGATCATAAATTGGCTGCGTGAAATGTTACTGATGAAGTGTGCCTGCCTGAAATTTCGACTTCTATGCTTCTCGGATGTTGCGTGACCTTCTGTACTTTTTGAGCACTGCTCTCATGCTGACTCTGATCTCCAGCATCTGTAATCCTCACTTTCACCTGCGGGAAAGGGGACAGAGTCATCATTAACAATTGTGCTTTGAACTGGAAGAATTTTTCAAGCGAACTTTGACTGAGCATTGGGATGTGGAAGTTCCGAAAAGATTAGTTTAGCCCAACAGCGTTCTATGATTGATCAGTGCCCCCCGCGCGCCCATGAGTTTCTCTGACTGTGTGGAGGACCAGTGACTCCAGCTTGGTTCATTAGGACCCCGTTTTCTTCGCTGTTGGACATTATACGTCATCAGTTGGGATGGGTCCTGCAGCATGCATAGGGTTAACATGATTTGTGAGCATGCTTCCGGCGAGCGATCATTGGAACGAAATGTTGTTGTCTCCAATAGATATTCGGTGAGTGAGGGCTAAAGGGGAGGGAAGCACCAGGTGCTACAGCCCAGTTAGTGGTTTCATGTTTGGTCATTATACGACTCTGGACCCAAAACACAGTGTCTCTGGCTCGCCAATTAAGCCAAAGACAGCCTGCGTCTTCTTCCCAGAAACAGACCCCAGTCAGCCGCCGCTATTCCTGGTTCAGTTTTATCGTGTTTTAAATTTATCAGGTCACTGTTGGTTTATCTAACTTTAGTGTGAATAGAGCTGAAATAAAAGATATTGTTTGAAATCATTGCGGTGGTTCATGAGGAGTTGGTTTGTTGGGAGACGTTTGGCTGTGTAATCGTGACTGGGATTGATGAGAAAATGTACCCCATGAACACCTCTGTCCCTTACCTTTCTGTAAATGTAACATAGACGGAAATAATGAAGCAGGAAGTGGAGAGACAGAACGCCCGAGCAGGATAGCGGGTCTCGGAAGTTTTGGAATTTGGGGTCATTCGTTGCCATCCCTCAACAAAAAATCCGACTCATTTTTTTTTAATCTGCTCCCCTTCCCCACCCTTTCCTAACATTCCCTCCACCCAGTACCAGCATCTTTTTAAAGACGTTTACTTATTTTATACAAACTATGTCACTTTTATCAGAACATTCTGTAATTTGAGAATTGGATTGAAATTGAGATACAGAACAGCCAGTGTATGAACGTCAAACATTACTTTGCACCTCTCGAATTGCTGACGTCCGTATGCTAAAATTGTTCCCCGATTGCCGTTTGGTAAGTATTTACAGGATTATTTTTTACATCTAGATAATGTGTCACTGATACCTGTGTCAGTTAAAAACAATTGGTCTTTATATCCCACCTTTAACAGAATGGAAATATGAAAAATTAGAACAGGACTGGCTTGTTGTGATATTTGATCCTTCTCCGCAATTCATATGATCCTGGATTATCCTTCCGCATAGTAACCTGCGACCTCTTTAGGCCTATACCTTTGAAACCTCTTGCCCTCAACCCTACTGATATCTTCATCTTGTCAACATTGCACGTTCTGGCTTTAATTACTTTCTGTGGCAGCAAATCTCACTGAGTAACCAGTATTTGATTAAAAATAAAATCCTCATCTCAGTCCTAAATGGACTACCCCATATCTTAGAAGTGACGCCACCTCCCCCACAGTCTATGGTTTGGACGCCCTGATCATTGAAAACATCCTTCCTGTTCGACCATATGTGTATCTTTTGGAATTTTATTCCATTCTGTGATATCCTACTTCACCATTCTAAACTTGAGTAATTTTCATCCTAACGCATCCATTCTATCCTCACACATCAGTCCTGCCATGCCATGGATCAGTCTGGTAAACCTTTGTTATGCAGTCTCCTTATGGAGAACATCCTTTACCAGATAAGGATTCCAAAACTGCACACACCACTCTACGTTGTGGTGTCAACAAGACCCTGCAAAATCTCAGCAAGTCTTCCCTTCTCCTGTGTTGAAATCCTCTAAGTACAAAGGCTAGCACACACATTTGCCTTCCTCAGCTGCTGCTGCGCCTGCATGCTTACGTTCAGCGATTTGTGTACAGGAAGACAATATCTCCTTTCCTATTTTAGTGTCGCAAATTTATGCTGGCTCTAATCAATTCAGTTAGAGTTTACCATTGTTAGGCTAACTTTTCTGTCATTCCATGTTTTCTCGCTACTCCCTTTTATAATATGTGGGGTCACAATAACTGACCTCCAAGCCATAGATATTGTTTCAGAGTCGATAGAATATTGAAATATGACAATGAATTTACTCTATTTAGACTCCACACTCTAGACACAAACGCCTTCGCTGCATTTAGGGTGACTTTAAGTACACTGGTGTTTGATTCGCAGTTGGTGGAATTTAGACTTTGTCTTTTAATCTCATCAATTTCCAAAACAATATCTCCCTGAAAATATTGATTCTCTTCAGTTCCTCCATCACTTTTCTCCTCGTCGTACTTTAGAAATCTACTTGTGTCATCAATTGTGATGACAGAACCAACATACATTTTGTTTTGGTATGCCATATATTTATCCCACATTATTTCATCCACTGTTTCTCATTGTAAGGGATTTGTTTTCAATAATCGTTTCTTTCTCCTTCGTTTAACTTCAAGAGCTTTAACTATTCATTGTTTGGCTTCTCTCAAGCTTACTGTCAAGCGAGATTTCGCTCTGCATTAATTTTTTTTCTTCTTCTGGTGCTGACATCTGTACTGCTCCCAGTCTTAATGCCTGCTGCTATTTTCAGCCTCCGCGTCACCTCCTCTTGAGTGGCAGTGCTATGCCCTCATATCCCTGTTAGCCATGACATGGCCACTTTCCGTTTCTTTGTGTCTGACAGGAGTGAGAAGCAGTTGCAGTTCCGAAAGTACTGTCATCCCTTTAAATTATGTTCCCTATTTCGGTGTACCCTGCTCACCTTCATATCAGTGTCATTTCTTCTATTTAGATTTGCGGATCATAATTATCAGTCAGCTCTTTCATTCTCCACTTAATGAAGACTTCTCTCACTGAGAGAGAGAGAGAGAGAGAGAGACAGACAGAGACAGAGACAGAGAAGAAAGATCGCGCGAGTTGACTGAAGGTGCTTTAACCTGAGAGTGGGTGTGCCCAGGCAAGGCTCAGGATTGAGAATGTGGGTACTTCACTTCTCCCTAGCTCGAGGTTAAAGCAGTTATTCGTTACACTCACAACCTA